>NC_060168.1:18794965-18836519 GCF_021292245.1 Micropterus dolomieu
TGAAGATGGGTCGAGGATGGGTGTTTCAGCACGACAACGACCCTAAGCACACCGCCAAAGCAACAAAAGAGTGGCTGAAGAAGAAGCACATCAAGGTTCTGGAGTGGCCTAGCCAGTCTCTAGACCTGAATCCAATTGAAAATCTTTGGAGGGAGCTTAAAATTCGAGTTGCCAGGCGACAACCTCGGAACCTGAATGATTTGGAGGCTGTCTGCAGGGAGGAGTGGGCCAACATCCCTGCCGAAATGTGCACAAACCTTGTCACCAACTATAAAAACCGTTTGACATCTGTGCTGGCCAATAATGGCTTTTCTACAAAATATTAACATGCTGTTTGTCCAGGGGGTCAAATACTTGTTTTTCCTCATCAGATGGTTATCAATTTTTATAAATTCATATGATGTGATTTTCTGGAATTTTCTTTGGGATTCTGTCTTTCACTGTTAGAATGTACATATGATTAAAATTGTAGATTGTTGCATTCTTTGTAAGTGGGCAAACCTGCAAAATCAGCAAGGGGTCAAATACTTTTTTCCCCCACTGTACAACAAGACTTTGTTTGCTGGACATTAACATCTATATGACTAATGTAAAAATTGATCCTAGCAACCATTGTCGGAACACATACTGATGAAAGTTGGGTTTTTTTTAACCAGTGGCTTTGTTAGAGATGAGAGACTTGTGATGTCTCAGTTGCCCATTTGTGGTTGGAAACCTTGATGTTGCTTAAAATGGCTATAATCAATATTTTTATAATAAAAATGTGTGATGTGTTTAGCTATCCGGCCACAACTATGTTGGTTCACTATCACTGCTGTCATAGTGTCATTTTCGCTGTTTTCAGTGAAAAACAGCAGGCAAACACAGGTAGAGAATAGCTGCCGAAGATAGTGGAGCATTTAGTAGTTAAAGGGACAGATATTTCCCTCAGGACCAAAAGCAGCGTGAAAATTGGATTTACAGCCATCAAGTGGACACAAACACTATTCCAAATTAATGATAACGTTGCTCCATAACTGCTGGATGTGTTAATAACTAACAAGTTCGCCATTTCGTGATGATATGTCAATGGTGTGTTGACAACTTGTTTCTGCTGCCCCCAAGTTGACAAAAAATCATCTATTGCAGGTTAAAAGGAAAAACCTGCACAGCTGCTGATGTACTTAATGCTTTATATGACACATTTTGATGAGACCTTAGTACCTGCTGGCATTACAGAGTGGATATTAAATTGTTAAAGGAACTATTAAAGGCAGTTTGGTAAAGTGGGCACCTACAGTGTAGCCTGCACTCTTGAAGTGAAGCTAGCTACTTTGCTTTTTGTCCCATTTTTATGTTCATATTACCAATTACATATATTTTATAGTTAATAGTGATAAGGGGCCACTAAAGCGGGCTCTACCCCCCGTCCACCAGTTCAGCTGTATGATACTGCAATCTGGTACTTTGGTACCCTTTATCAATCAAATAGCGCCACGTCCTCTCATCTGAACCTCTCCAAGTCAAAATCTTCTTGACACACTCGTCCTATGGGACATGGAGCATGTCAGTACTTTAACTCTTTTCTTATAGCATTAGGCTGGATTACTGCCTCAGTGTGATGTGGGCACGACGTGTAGCCAGGGAGCGTTTAGAGGTGAAGTGCAGGGTATCTGGAGCTGGCAGTCAGCTCGCCGTCACTGATGCTCATGACTCGTACTGGGGACAATATAAATAAAACTCAGTAGCACTTAAATTTATAATTTATAATGTGACACAGATAAGTGGGATGAGCGTGAATAGGTATTATTTTTCATTGTCAATCTCACTTCTGTTCTCTCTCTCTCTCTCTCTCGCTCTCTCTCTCTCTCACCCCTGTTTGGTTCATTGAAACTTATTGCCTTTACTGACATTTAGATTTGAAGAAATATGTTGCCAAAGCATTTAATAATAATAATAATAATAATAAATAATAATAATAATAATAATCTTTATTTATAGAGCACTTTTCAAAACCACCAATCCATATACATGGAAACTAAGGTGAAAAATACATACAATGAATAAATAAACATTTTTACTATAAATAATACATTAAATTAATCAACTAATGTGTGATAACACAAAATAATTTCTTTTTATATGAAAAGCAGGCCATATGGGCTTCAATGTCTGGCCCACACATATGGACAGGAGGATCAAAACGCCTGGCTATACGTTGCACAAAAAAATCAGATCCATACACTAATGTTTACAAAAGAAGGAGAAAATAACCATAAACTGGAGTGTGAAAAGGGTAGAGTGGGATGGAAACTGTCACAGCAACCCCAGAAATTACGTTTATATACAACTAATTTCTAACAGCAAACAAGTTTGAAGTAAATGTACAGTTATGCCACCAGGATTACATTTTTTTTTTATCAACGTAGTGTAGAACTATTGTTTTGGAAATGCACTAAAAATATTGACTGTAGTATTTCATTTGTTTTCCATACACTATTTCTTCATAGCAACTAATGCATTATCAAACCCCTAACCCTGAACTCTGACATCCTCGCTATGACATGCAAGCAATACAAGAATGTAGCGCATGCTTCACAAAAAAAATAAATGCTTGTTAACATAATCTAGGTAGCAACAATATTTCCCAACATAACTGGTAAAAAGGAATTACTGTTATATAATGTAATTTCTTGGAGACCAGGTCCAGTGTTGGTGTAGTACAATGCTAAAAGATAATCCCCCCACTACCCCTTCTGTTGTCATTATCTGTCATTCCTCCTCTTCTCTGGCCATGATTGGCAACCAGCATTTCTGTCTGTTGTTGTGCTTTAGACAAGCCATCAAAACAGCAAAAAAAACCATTCATTATTTATATCCATCATTGAGGTTTTGTGGTCTTCATGATGGCACCTGCATCATGTGTGTTTGTACATGCGTCTGTCAAGTCTGTTCATATGTCTTTGTCCCTCGTCCTTTCTCTCATCTCCCACTCACTCCCTCCTGTTTTTTCTCAGAGGAATTGGTATTCAGATTAAACTGCCTCACTCATCTGTTCATGTGGAGCCGAGTAGTGTTGTTGGATTAAAATGGGTCACAACAAAACTGATCATAAATATCTCACTTTGACGGGCTTATTAGGTTTCTCTCAAGGCTCCACTGCTGTAAAAGTTCTAGTAGCAAGTGCACTTGAAGGCTCTCTTTCTGTCTGTGGCTAGATTGGAGGGTTTAGCTGTCACATTTTTTTTATGATGAGAGGCTCTGGGGGCTTTTAGCCTAAGCTCATCATATTTCAGGCAGAGGCTTGCAAAGCAAAGAACGCAGTGACAAGTCACACAGATACTGGAAAGTCATGCATATCACAACCCTGTCTGTTCAAAAGAGTAACTCCTAAGTAAACCCAAAATGCTGCGCTGTATATGTGTACAACAAATGTGAATACAGCAAACGGTCTCAATATTGCACCATAAAGGCAAGCACATGGTTGCTTGGCCAATAAGTTTGTCATTATTAATTGTTAATCGTTATTGATTGTTAAATAAAACCGTTTCCTCTGCCATCACAGCTGTTGCAAGCAAGCGGGAAGCTTCAGGTCGGCGATCTGATGCGAACGCGAAGTCCCTCTTAGCATGGCGACCTGTAAATCAGGCAAGAGCCGACTCGTACCCACAGCACTGTGTAAATTTAACCAGCGCCGTTGAAAAAGCTTATTAGGAGTTGGCTGTTCACTTTCTCTGGTGAGTACATTTAGTTTTAAGATTGTTATTCGCTAGACAAAGTTGTCAGCTCTGTTAAAATGGCAGTTAAGGTGAATTACAGATGCACCTAGCTAAGCAAGCTAGCTAGCTAGCTCCGCACACGGCCGTTAGCTCAACCGTCTCGTCCAAATATCTCTTCCGGTGCTGCTGGTTGCAAGAACTCAACTTGGCAGCGCCCTATCGGCCAAACTCGAGCCTTCAAAACGGCAGTCCACAAACCAACGGGTGACGTCACGAAGACTATGCTTGGCCCCACGGGGTTGCTCTTTGCTCCGTTCATCAGACAGAAGCGCTCCGCGAGTAAACGGCAGAAACTCTATGGAGAGTAACCATGGCAGCGACTTATGTGCGCTACACAGCTGTAGCCTGTTTAACCTCAGTTAAAATAATTGACTACATAACTTTACCTCATAGGCCTTCATCTAGTTTTGTGGGGATGCTCTGCCATGCGAATTCCCTCCTGCTGATGTCCTGTTTAGTAAACAGTAATAGATTCTGGAAACTCACAAACAGCGAGGATCAGTCTCTCTTCCAATGATTTGTACTGCGCGTTGCATTCAAAAAGTTCAAGACAATTCAACTTCGGCAGCTGGTGGGCATGCGCATGAGGAGACCATTTCACCTCACTAAAACAGGGACACTTGCTACTGAACATAGACTGTTTCTGCTGCTGATACCTGTTCAGAAAAAATATGTTAACCTGTTGCTCAGAAGGTGCCTGTTATGATGTTAAGATTGTGACACTGGACTCTTAATTTGTTTTAACAAGCTATAAAAGGTAATGCCCTGGCAGTGGCAAATAGCTTTGGTTTTATATTTGATTTGATTACATTAATGTTTAAATTGAGATTTATTTTATTGCTATGGTGTAAAGGGAAAACTGCTGGTAAAAAACACCAATTTGTTTAAAGTGTTTGCAAACCACATGTTTTTGCACTTTTGTGTATATAGCAGTACATTTTAATTAAAATTGAGCAATATACTACTTTAGAATTCATTATTCAATTTTGCGCATAACAATGCGATTAACCGCAGGAAATCATGCAATTAATCGCAAATTAAAATTTTAATCGTTGCCCAGCACTAATAATTTCCAATTGAAAAAAATTAATTCAAGCACCTGAAGCATTACAACACATGAGTCCAGCTCTGCTTAACAAATACTGAACTGGATGTTGGAAAGAAATGAAGGAGTTTGAAGCAGCCTTGTTTATTTTGGACTTTCTGGACATCAAGAGGCATTGTTAAAGTCTGTTCTCTTATGCAGTGTCTCTTGGCCTCAAACTCTCCATGTTCCTCCTTTATGTCCTTCTCTAACCCATCTTTTGGCACGTTGTCCTCTGTTACCCCTGGCCATGGCATATGATCTCTTCTTCTGGTGCCCTGCTTCAATCTTTATGCCATCTGTCAATTCATCCCAGAGGTAAAGCTTTTCATCTCAAGATGCCACAACTTTTGGTCTCATGGCGAGGAAAGGCCAGCTTACTGTAAGCACACAGATATACACAAACCCAGCGTTTCTATACACAATCATGGGTATGTTGATGGATGAATGTTTGTGTGGCAGAGAGGGAGGAACAGAAGAAATAAGACAATGATTTGCTGCTACGGATTCTGCCTTCAAGGACCCTACTCAGCGTCACTATGAAGACACCTGGAATAACTTTGGCTTGTAGCTATTTACGCAAATGTATGAGAAAGGTCAAATGCAGCTATTTATGTGGAGTTGATTTAATTTCACAGCAGCAGGGACAGAGACAAATTAACCCCAGTGACCTTAAACATTGGTTTAAAAATGTTCTCCTTATCAAATGGTCGATTTTTTTAAATGATGAAAAATTAAGGTACTGTATATGATGAAGGGATAGTAGGTTACATCACGGTACCCAGGAACATTAAAAGGGAACTCCACCAATTGTAAACATCAAAGTCTGTTTACAGCTATTGGGAAGTACTATTGCATATGTGAAAAAAGCATCCTGCTCTCACCCCCAAGTTGTCACACATGGATGCATGGTTAAGACCCCTTGGCATCACTTTGTAACGCACTGGGGAGCCCCTTAGCGTCATAGTTCAAGGCACTGGGGGAAGCCCTGTAGCTTAAATTTTTAATACTAAAGGTAGGTATATGATATGTAACAGTAAAGTGTAAGTAAGGAGGTGGTTGGGGTGGACGGGTTGGGCCAGAAACCAGTCTTTAAAGTAGGAGACCAGTGTTTGTTTGCCATGTAAAACAGAAAGACAACAGTGAGTGTTTTTATTCATTACATAGGTTACGGAAGTTGCATAACTCATGCAAGTAACGGTACTTAACTTACGAAAGTTAAGATAAGTATGTGTAAGTTAAGTACTTAACTTATGAAAGTTAAGTAATATGAGTAACGTTATTTTAAGCCAAATCATGTTTGTTTTCTACACCTAACCAAGTATTTTTGGTGCCTAAACCTTGTTTAGTTGTTTTTCAATGTTTTAGTATGTAAACAACGTTCCGTTTCACAACGTCAACATTGCATTGTTATCGTTGCTAACTTCATTAGACATTGCATATTTATTATTGCTAACTTGACGCAGCCCTACACATCCAAAAAACAATGCTAAAGGTATACCCAGGGGGTTAAAAAGCGACGCCGAGGGGTCTTGACCAAGCATCCATAAATGACAACTTGGGGTAAGAATGTGTTGGGGAAAAAGTTATATAGAGTCATTTGTGGCTTCTGAGTGAACTATGCGAAATCGGATTTATTGTCTCAAGTGATTGGTTGAAGACTACAAGTTTGAAAATGAAAACTATCTGGAGATGTGGAGTTAGAAAGAAGTGAGCTTTCCAGACCTCTGTAGCCCGCTCTTTATCTCTGCTTCTGGCTAGCAAATTGGGGCTACATTAGCTGCCAGTAGCATTACCGAACTGAATCTCTGACCGAACCGTCAGCATCAAGTTGCATTGTGGGTAATGTAGGTGCCAGGTTTTGACAAGGAAGAAGAATGTGTAAAAAAGGATATCTCTGGTTCTGCTCCACAGCTTTTGATCCTTTTTGTATTTGACTATCCACTGTGAGTTTGACAGCGTTATAGGAGTGCAGAGCTAGATCGGTGGAGTGCTCTTTTAATGGCTTCACACCTCTGCTGCGGTCCTGTCTCATGCAATTCAGTTGGCTTGATGGAGACAACATTTAAAATCATGTTGTGAAGTCTTAAAGCTTTCACAGGCTTTTTGGGTCAACCCAGTCTCACTCCAGTGAAACCACTCATCGAACCCTGAGTGGCTCAAAGTGAACATTGGCACTAATACTATAGTATGTACTGTATCACTGTGCTGTTGAATGCTCACAGCTAACATGTGAAGTAACTCGCAGCTTTTTGAAACATGTATGAATTAACTATGATGAGGAAGAAGCAGGCCATTAAGAAGAGAGCGCGTGTGTGCCTGCATGTGTGTGCTAGTACGCTGTGACCAGGTTTCTACATGGCTGTCTCTCTCTTTTCCAGAGAGAGAAAAGACTATGAAAGCAGATGAAAAGTGACAGATTGAGAGTGAGAGTGTTGAACGAATAGAAGACACCAAATAGCTCTTTGCGAGGATGAGTGTCTACAGACGTGAGTGCTCTCAATCCAGTGCTTTTTATCCGTTAATACAGTCCAGGCCTGAGCGATGCACATACTGTAGATGGAAAATTGTGCAAGTCCAGTTACAGTTTCTAAATCTTAAGTCAACGGGTAAGATATTGCCTTTATACAAACAAACAGTACTATTAAAAAAATGGAGAATAAAAGCATTTGTTTTCTGTTCGTAAGGCTCGGGTTTTGCACATTTTTCTCTCACTGGCTCCAGATTTTCATCCCTTTTTAACATTTACATTAAATATAGATACATTCCTAGATTCTTCTAGTATGAAAAACAAAAATAATGAAGCTAATCTAATTAATTCAACATGTTTTAACATTAAAAAGTCAAAGCCGCATCTTCTGGCTGACAACATAATAATCATTATATTTGTGTTTAAGGCACCATATTTCTAGGCATTCATAACCATGAAATTGAATTAAGGTTTGTGTTTGGTCCCATCTTATTAAGAGTGGCGGCTGACAGAACATGAAACCCACATTAATCTAGACAGCTTTTATTAGACTGTGCTCTGTTGATGCTTTTTAATTGGCTGCCTGTCTTAGTAATGAATTCCCACCAACAAGAAGCAAAGTTGCAGTAGAGGAGAAAAGCAGTTTGTTAATTTAGGACCGAGGAAAGGCTTCAAATTTAGACTGAGTAGTATCAGCAGCTTATGTAGGCCATAGATTGTTATAGCAGTCTGACTGTATGATCATGCAGTGTGTTTCTGTGTCTATGTTGTCTCGTCTCTAAGCTTAGTATTCCATACTGCAGGCCAGGTCCAGTCAGAAAGAGCAGTCGGCACTGTTCATGGCGTCTGATTTGATTGCATGTGCAGGTGGAAGTACAAGATGTGATTTCCTCAGCTGCAATTCAGCACATGTATGCAGGCCAAGAACAATCTGTTTTAAGATGTTTGTGTGTGGGGGGGGGGCGGGTGAAGGCTGTTGATTTGGAACATGTTTTTAAAGGAAGGTAAACTGTGATTAATGTACCTGATTTTAGAAATGTGAATGGTGCATTTGAAACTGGGCCAACACTGGTTAAATCTTACCTTTCCAAATATCCCCCTGACAGGTGGTAAGCTGCTCGGGCATGACGGTGTGCTTCCAACATGAGCAGCTGCATTGAGATTCCAACCCCCTTTTTTGACATTTGCACCCGTCCCGCAGGCTGCAAACATCAACATCCACTTTTGTCAGTTTGTAATACAGAGCTGCGGGATGGTGTGAAGTAGGAGTACCAACAACATAAATCCAGGCTTAGATGTGTCTTTATGTAGCAGCTCCACTGTTTACAAGTGAAGATTAGCCTCTATTTTGAGTGAGCATATTGTTTTTGTGAAAACAAAAGCTAATCTGAATGCATACTGGCCTTCCTTTAGGCAGCTACTGTTCTGACAGTCAAACACTGGACTGTTGACTTTATAACATTCATCATTCTGTTGGTTAACTATTCTGGGCGTCCATATTGTGTGTGTACGAAGCGGGCAGTCGGCAAACACTCCACAGTGTGTGTGTGTGGGGGGGGGGTTCACTCAGATGCTAGTCCCTGCGTTGAGCATGCATTTAATATCCAGGCTGAAAATATCACATGTCAAGGTGCCCCAGAGGTACCTCTTTACTATCTGTTAAAGGGCCTGCAATAATATTTACCCAGCATGCATTTCTGATGACAGGCCTCAAGCTGCCACACAGCCCCTAAAGTAAACAGTAGGAGGTAGAGAGGAGAAGAGGAGAGGGGAGTGTTGGGAATGGAAGAAGAGAAAGAGGTGAGCGGGAGGATAGTAAAGGAGGAGAGTGGGGTGTTCCCATGGAATACTGAAGCCTACTGTGTGATTATAATGTCCCTGGTTTGATTTCAGCAGGAGACATGTCACTCACTTTGCTCTCTCACCATATTTTTCTGTCTGTCTCTACAGTAAACAGAAGAAGTAAAAAAATAAAATAAAATGCAAAATATGTGGGGGGAAATATCCACAAAAAAGAACAGGAGAGGAGAAGCAAGGACAAACTGATTCTGAAATGTTTCCTTGTCAACGATAGGGTAGTCCCACTGTAAAGTAGATTAGCATAAAAATGGATAGAGCAGCACCTTTTTGATATCAGAATAAAAGCACATTAAGTAATTTTAATAATTTGTTAACTTCTCTTCAAAGCAATCAGCAAGCAGTAGAAATTGCTGTAAAATGGCCAACATCCCCTTAGCATTGCTTAAAAGGTAAGGATGGCCGTATTCTGTATTTTTCCTTTTTGTCAACAAATCCTATGAAAAGACCAAAAACAACATGGTATTTACCTTGCTAACAAGGATTGCCTGTGTAGACATTGTAGTCCGCTACTGAGAATAGTCCCCAACAAATGCCCTATTTACTCCTGCTGGAGTGACAATGCTAAAAACTACAATACCCTGTCCCCAGAATAGAGAGATTGGCTAAAGTATTGTTTGCTTTGGTCTTTTTTTTTTTGTTGACAGTATAGAAAATGGAGGATAACACCAGCCTTATGCTTTAAAGCTTAAATCTTTAACTTTCTGCATGTTGTCACCCTCCAAGTACAACAATTATATTTGGTGCTGATATCTAGCCATCTCAGTTAATGGCACAGAACTTCCTGCCGACCCGACTGTGTTATAAATATGTGTGCTTTATCAGAACTGTCACTCAGGTCGTGTGCAATCTGAGAAACCCAATCAGTTTTTCTCATTAGCAGAATATGCAGCAACAGCCTGTTTTAATGTTGTACCATACTCCATCAAAAACAGGCTCTATATAAATAGGCTATATTCATTTTAAAACATTACATATTTCAGCTTTCAGTTGGCCTGTCATTGTTGCCAAAATGACCAAATCCCTGCCAAATCACCGTGTTTTGTCATTTGCCTTTGGGGCTTGACAAATAGTTTAGTGATGTGTTGTCACTGAGCTGGTGAAAATGCCAGCAGGTGGAGGGGTAGATTGAGAATGTGTTAAAATGCCTGTTGGCTTGGAGTTTGTTTTGTTTGTTTGTTGTTTTTCTCTCTGAGACAAACAGCTGTCTCCAACAGACACCGCACCTCACTAATGAAATCTTGATATTACTCGACAATGCTTTTGATACACTTTTTCTCTGGTGTGTGCATTTATGCAGGAGGAAAGAATACTTGAATTATTAAGACAAGAGCTGAGTTTTAATGAATGATTACATTTTACACACACACATAACCGGTGATACAGTTTTTTCACATGCTTTTACACCAGCAGATCATCACAGAAACTTTGTCCAAAAATGGCTTCTTACTCACAGCGAAATCATAAGCAGACTCAGAAGCGTTACTGAAATTTTTCTAGCACTGGTCTCTGAAGACTGTGCCGAGTTCATTAAAGGGTGAAGTTGGAGAAGATCAGTGACTGCTGTTTGTCTTTGTTCTTCACAACAAAAAGGCATTTTCAGTTTTTGCAAAAGTTGAGTAGAAAAAGCCAAATATTTCCCAATAAGTGGTGAGAAGATGAGATGTCATACACATGAACTCACATTGCCAGGAATTTCTGCTATACGCCTCATACGCCTGCTGTACTGTGTCCCCAGCCATGTTACATGATTGATGCATCTTTAATCTCATAGTGTAAAGCAGGCAGCACTGTTGAATTGTATTACGTATGGATCTGTCAATTAGAAGCCAAGTAGCATGCGGCTACACATTTTAATGATATTGAATGATTTGCAAGGTCAACAGAGATGCAGAAACCTTTGAAAACATATAAGGTTGTGTTCGACCTCTGATGTGTGTAGAGCTCTCTGTGTCCCTGATACTGCTGTTTCTACTGCAGTAATTGTTTAGTTATGCAGTAAGATGGATCTTTTTTTTCTGTCTCCCTCATTACAGAGGCAACTCAATCTATCCCTCTGCAAAAATGTGAGCCAGGGGGGTAAAAAAAAAAAATAAGCGTGAGTGAAATTGACTGAATTGAAATAAAGTCAATTACCCAGATGCTATCCCACTGCAAGTATTTCAACAAGGACCCAGCAAAATGTTGGAATGAAATTGCTTTTTATAAACGCTCCCCCAACAGTAGATCCTTTTATTTCTTGCCCCTTTTTTTTCCTTGATACTGTTTCCTTTTTTTGTGCTTTACAAGTTTCCATTAAAGACTTCCCAGTTCGTAACAATGCACAGCTTCAAGGCAGTCAAACAGAGAGCAGTTATCACATCTGCAGCCAGTTGGAAACATCTCTAATTACTACTTATTACAAAGAAATCCGGTCTGTGGAATAAAATGTTCCATTATCCTGTCTTGTCTTTCATTTTTTGTAATATATAATCTGACAGCACAGGACTGTGTGTTAATGTAAAACAGTGTCGTCACTCATTTAATACGTAATACAGGCGGGTAATATAAAATAATTCTGAACTTTTTCGTATATGTACTTTCTTATTTTGAATTGGTCCTCTTGCTGATATATTGCACCACACACTGGTTTTTAGTCCTTGGATGGCAGTGTAGTACTCCAGAAGAAATCACATTTGGTATGCGCTCTGAGTGCTGCTAGCAAATACCACTGTACTCACTGCAACTTTAGGTCTGTTCATTTCATGGTGACTCTGCAACATGAATCACCTTCAGCAGAAGAAGAAATAATCAAATTTTTTACTTAAGTAAAAGTAGAAGTACTTAATTAGGATGCATTCAGGCTAAGGTAAAAGTACAGAAGAATTAGCAGCAAGTATCCAAAGTATATATTATCCCTTATATTATAATTTTGTTTTATTATTCTCAAAGCCTTTACATACAAGCAGCAATTTAATGTTGCAGCTGGTCTAAAACAATGAATCACAATTTAAAAACTGATCATATGTTTTGTTTTTAAAATGTTAGTCTGCAAATAAATTAGTAACATTAGCTGTGGAGTAAAAAGTACAATATTTCCCTCTGAAGTGAAGGAGAACTAGCATAAAATGAAAACAATGCGGTAAAGTACAAGTACATCAAATAAGGATAATTTAGTTATTTTATAAACCTGGGCCCTATTTTCACATATTTTGGTGTCGAAATGACTAGTAGGTACAAAATGTTTTGGAATCAGTAGGTAGGGCAGTAGATGCTTCAGCTGGCAGCCACAAACCGGTGCCGTTGCTTCAACGTATTCCTTCAGGCCAATTATGCCCGTCAAAATTACATCCTGTGCTTCTTTTTGTCACTGATACGCTCAGACTGGTATATGAAGTGTCTAGTAACATCATGGAAAGGATCCCTACAAGTGACTCGCAATGACACCCTTTGTTTTTAAGAAACAGAAGTCTTGCTCAAGGACAATTCTTGCTCTGAAATCTTGTGAGAGACAAGTCGTTGCAGGAAGAAAACAGTGGAAACGTGAATCAGAGTTGGAGAGAAGAGTAAGTGAAGTCCTGCTAGCTGATGAGCTTGCGACTCATTTTGGGTGTTGACATGGCTTGCAGTTCCTCAAAACATATTTACTTTGCAAATAAATAGCCGCTTTGCCAGCCTGCCAACACTACGGCAATTAAAACCCAGTGCAACAATTCTAGTGGCAAACCTACCATTTTGCCTGTGCAAACCTCTGAATTCAGTTTTATATTGAGCATCCTGCCAGCCTTATGTACATACACATTTATTCTCACATACGAAGAATTCACCATTTAAACCCAAGCTTATTATGCATGACTTTTTCCATTTGCGAGTCCTGCTGGCGTTGGTTCAAAACATTTCCACTCGGCCACTTACTGTATGTCAGCTTGTGTGTAGGCCGGAGCTGGTGCTCTCTGTGTGTGTCTGCTTGTCCTCAACCATCACGTGTGTCTCCCCTTCCCCAACCTCAGGCCCAGCCCGGGCTCTCAGGAGTCATCCCCTGGAAAGGCATGACAGAGCCCCAGTGTTTGGAAATGGCTGCGCTGGCAGCGATAAGCAGTTCAAAGAAGAGAGCGCATTAATGTAATTGGCTGCCAGCAGCACGTTGGCCTCGTCATCTCATATCCACACGTGGTAACACACTCACCACGCGGATTATTGGAGGGGAGTGTGTGAGAGAGGAGAGAGGATAGAGAGGATGGGAATGAGAAAATAGGGGAGAGAGATGAAGGAGAGGACAGATAGAGAGAGGGGAGGAGGTCCTCATTGTGTCGCTCATTAAGCCGTGGGAGGCTCAAGGAGGCCGAGAGATGAGATGAGGTGTCGGAGTTAAATGTCAGGTCTGGAAGGGACGTGGCTGACCTCCATGAAACCAGCCTACACACACACACATAAATGGACAGAGGGGCTCCTCTGTCCAATCTTCAGCCTCATATTATCCCCTCAACTTCTCCTCTCCTCCTCACTCTTTAACTCTCTCTCTCGCTCTCTCTTTCTCTCTCTCTGCCACTCACATAGTTTCACCCGCTCAATTTTCCACCCATTACACCCAAATTACTGGTGTCATTGTAAATTGAATTGTTGCAACCGGATAGCAGCATTTCCACTGAACAGCCCAGACCGCTACCTACTGTAGTGGAAGTGAAGGCTATTTCCTTCAGCTAATTTCCAAGTCTGTGTGATGGGAGGCACAGAGGAGAATGCCGGGTGGCTTCCTCCACTGTTATGAAATGCCTTCACCAAAGGCTGTGAGTGGCTTTGAAGTTTAGACTCTCGCCGTTGTATTTCAAATATTCTGCTCTTCTGTCTCTCCCTGTGAGTTCTCTGTGAGCACTTCTGATCTCTCTTTCTATTTATTTTCATCTTTTGCCCCCTCTTCAGGTTCAAGTCTTGCTCTAATTTTTATTCTTATTCAAAGCTCTTTCACCTTCTGATCTTGTGGTATCTTCTTTCTTTTTTCCTCTTCACAATGTTGAGTGATCATGGAACATTGGAAGTGGCAGTATTCGGGTGTTTCCTAAAGCTGCACTGATCGATATGTTTATTTTAACAACTGATCAAATAAAAATGCGGAAGGTGCCGCTCATAGTGATGAACTCACGGAGACTTATCACCCGGTTCTGCAGTTCAGAGAATGTCTTTCAGCTCATTGTTTTGGTCACTCAGTCTCATTGCTTTCATACACCCAATTTCTAGCCACAAAAAGCAGCTGTTTTCAGTGAAAAGGCTTTGATAAACCCACTGTACACTACTTGCCCCGCAGCAAACCACAGACATACAAAGTTAGAAACTACCTGGTGAACATAGTGGAGCATTTGTCATCTCAAGAGCCAGGCATATCCCTCAAGAGTTGGTGTAGACCAAAACAGTAAATACTGGACTTGCATTCATCAGGTGTGCAGAAACAATACTACAAATGAATGCTATGTTACTCAACTGGAAGTGTAATCAGGCAACTGTACTCTTCGTACATTTTTGCAATATCAACTGTGTAAGGTGATAATATGCCAGTGTTGTTTACAGCTTATTCTGCTGCCCCAAGTTGCCAAAAAAAGACTTTCACATAACGCCCTTTGCACCCTGTGAGCAAGAGGATGTACAACTTTTTAGGCCAAGAGCAGCATGAATTAGGAACTCCATGACTGTGAAGTCAAGACTAAGAAGTCAACCGTCTCATTTTGCCTCAGATTTCTAAGCTAAACTTTGGGCAGAAATTTGTTTGTCATTTCTTGAAGTGTGTGGTGATCACTTCATTTTGTAGACCAATCTGGACTTAAGTTTCACTCAGGGTTTCAGATTTCAGATCTTTTTTGCATTTTCTTTGTGCCAAATAAAGGAAGGAGCTCTGTAGCCGACAAATATTGTTGTTCAACAAGATTAATCTATACAAGACAACTTCAAACATTCCCATAATAACATAAACCTCTCTCTATCCAGGTCAACCCTTCAAGTTGGACCCAAAGACGGCTCACAAGAAGTTACGTCTGTCCAACGACTGTCTGACCATGGAGAAGGATGAGAGCTCACTGAAGAAGAGCCACACCCCGGAGCGTTTCAGCGGCACAGGCTCCTATGGCGCAGCTGGTAATGTCTTCATTGACAGCGGGTGCCACTACTGGGAGGTGCTGCTGGGAGCGTCGACATGGTAAGAAACACAGATGAACAAGAGTGCATTATATAAGCCTGCAAGGAGCCTTCATAAACTGAAATAAATAAATAAATAAATCTAGGCTGTTATGCAAATCCACACGTATGCTCATAACAGACACACATTCAACACACACAGTGTATACTCTTATCCTATTTATATTCTTTTCACTAATTGGCTCTGAAGTAGACCTCTTCGTGCAGGAAAGACCCAGAGGGCCTGTGCCTATCTTGTGTGTCCTCAGCGCGAGGTAGCTTGACTGTGCATGTAAAGTCACTAAGGACACTACTTTCAGATCACTAATGCATTCCAAAATGTTCCTTCCCTGCAGGTATGCCATCGGCGTGGCTTACAAATCAGCCCCGAAAAATGAGTGGAGCGGCAAGAACTCATCCTCATGGGTGTTCTCGCGCTGCAACAACAACTTTATGGTGCGCCACGATGGCAAGGAGATGCTGGTGGAGGCTAGCCTGCAGCTGAGGCGGCTGGGTGTCCTGTTGGACTACGACAACAACTCACTGTCCTTCTATGATGCCATGAACTCCCAGCACATTCACACCTTCGAAATCTCCTTCCTCCTGCCCGTTGTACCCACTTTCATGATCTGGAACAAGTCAGTCATGATACTCTCAGGGCTACCCGTCCCCGACTTTGTCGATGGTGTGGCCTCAGATCTCCAAGAGCAGCAACATCAGCAGATGGGCCTGTGCAGACAAGAGTCACCATACTTGACCGGGATGAAGTCCTGCCACTGAGAAAGGCCAACAAATGGCCTTGCAGAGTCCACTCAGGCCCAGTGACTGAAAGGTCTATTGGGAGCTGAAAGACACTGACAGCTTGACTGAGTCTAACCTCTTCATTCAAGAGTGGACCAGTTACTTTAATATGGATTTAGAAAAGTGTTGGAAATATGCACACCCGTCTGGAAAAATGTCAGTCACCTTAGTTTGTAGCCATCCAATGCTTTACAAATCCAACAGTGAATGGGAACAAGGTCTCTTGACTGCAAACATCAGTAGACCTGAAATTCGTCTGAAGCCCTAGAGTCACTAAGGGCAGGGCTGGACATCTCGTTTTCTAGACCATTTAAGGTCTTCCTTTTTGATTTATTGTCCTCCTTATTTGATCCTAGGCAGAAGACCAAGAAGGGAATGGTCAGCCTTTTACAGTTTGAAGTTACAACATGTGAACAGTGAGATTACTTAATGTTTCACTTATGGTAGATTAAAACACAAAAAATCCATTGAAGAATCAGCCTACTACAGACATTTTAATTTTATTTTAAATGTCCATATTTCTGTCTTGCGTGATATGTCAAGTGAACAAAATTTGACAAAAACTAAATTAAATTGGACACATTATAGATCAGAATTAGCAGTTAAAGGAAATGTTTCACTATATGGGAAATACACTTAACAGTATTTGCTTTCTTAGCAAGAGTTAGATGAGAAGGTTGATACCACTCTTGTGTCTGTATGTTAAATATAAAGCTAGAGCCAGCAGGAAGGTTAGCTTAGTGTGGCATAAAGACTGTAAGGTCT
The DNA here is from genome assembly GCF_021292245.1 of Micropterus dolomieu. Lineage (NCBI taxonomy): Eukaryota > Metazoa > Chordata > Actinopteri > Centrarchiformes > Centrarchidae > Micropterus > Micropterus dolomieu. Next base: position 18,811,842 of record NC_060168.1, read on the forward strand.
TGAGTCTGATAGTTAAACAAATGGGATATAATGTGTAATGGTGTGAACTTTTGAGAGCTTCACGGTGGATTTTTACCTTTAGACAGAGCAGGACTAGCTATTTCCCCTTGTTTCCAGTCTTTGATCTGAGCCGCCTGCTGGCTACAGACGTGAGAGTGGTATTGATCTTATCATCTTACTCTCGCCAAGAAAGCGAATAAGCGTATGTCCCAAAACATTTTTTCCTTTAAATGTGGATGTGTCTTCTTTGAGTCCACTTTATTGTGTGAGCTACATGCTAACACAAATATATGCTAGCTGTGGACTTTTTGTGTTGCATTACAACAGGGTGTATTACAAATCTTCTGGTGTCACTCTTCATGTGTTGTACCCTCAGTAATGTTTTCCTTGATCTTCCTCCTAGATTTGACGCAGCAGTCTTGTTTGTATTGGCGTGTAGTTGCTTCCAGATTTCAGGAAGCGTTTACGTTGCTCCCACATATAAATAAGATCACAGGGGGTAGGATTTGCGTCATGTGACTACTCGATTTGTATCATAAGAGGTTTATTGAATATTAGAGGATAAGATGTTATTTATGACAAAAAAGGATGGTTTACTTTTATTATTAATCTCAACATATTCATGATGCACTTTTTAATTAACACAATTTCCCCTCTATGAGTATGAAAGTAGATGGAGCAAGGTGGCAGGGATATAATGGGGAGGGAAAGTGACAGCTAGCACGACTGCTGGTTGTGTTCACTCCTCTAAATAGCCTACATCACCTTATTTTCCTATTCATATTTAGAAGATGATTTATGGTCAATAATGATGGTTTGCGGATATTTTACTATAGCAAAGTCTATTGTGAAAAAACTTTGCAATAAAACAGAGGTCCCTGCTGGTGAACTTATGAAGTTAAAAAGGTTTTTTGACTGCTTTGAACACAACCAGTGACTTTCCCTCCCCATGACTCTTTTCGATAGCGTATAGTAACTTCATCTTGTTTTGAAAAGGGATATGATTATGATGATATTCCTACGATTTTTATCATGATGAAATGATTATAAACTAATCTTCATTCTGTTGTCAACTTTTCAGGGAAGGAGGGGGTTAACACTTTAACTTGCTGTCTGTCGCAATGTCATGGCATGATTGTGTTTTCTTCTGTGATTTCTTAACACACACACATGCACATACACACACAAAGCATCGCACACATCATGTTTCGTTTAGGTTGGCCTTGTCGTGATAAATGCATGAAACATTGTATCCCACACCGGTTCACTGGGTAATTTAAGTAGCTTTTTCAATGTCACCAAATCTTGCTTTTCATCAGATACTGACTCACCTGCACATTTGCTTACAACAGATTTGACCTCAAACTCTTTTTGTCACCCATCACAATTCAAATAACAGCTGGATCCATTGTTTGGGGGGTGGGATTTGAAGGCCTTGTGTGGGTGACAGTTTGATATTCAGGTAGTGACTCTGATTCAGACAATCAAATATGTATCATAGTTTATGCAGATTTTAAGAGGTTGTGTAGCAGGAAACAGGGATTGAAGTGAAACTTCAACAGATTGTGTTGAAACAAGCAGATGTTTTACATACCATCTTGTTAGATTCGACATGAAAAACATGACACTTCATGGCCATTTTACACATCACCAGGTATGCACTTAATGTTGAATGTCATGTAACATTTGTATTGACGGACTATGATTTGCTAGACTTGAAAACACAGTCATACCCTGTAAACACACACTGATTTCTATGATTTGCTAGAAAACATGATTACTTATTGATGAGTTAAAGCAAAGATCCAGTGATGTAAAGGAAAAATCTGACAACCCACAGCCTCCCAGTGTACCTTTCAACCTGCAGTGTTCTCAAAGGCAACTGTGTGATGCGTCAGTCATGATTGTTTGATGGAGGTATAGATTGCCTGAGCGCTACAGGCAACAGAAATAATCCACTGGTCAAAGGTAGCACAGGAGGAGTCTCCAGTATGAAAGGAAGGTTATTCTGTCAGGGAGATTAGTGAATGTTACCTGACTTCCAGATATCCACCCATCTTTTTGAACAATGTCGGTCACAGTCTTGAAACAGCCATGTGTTGATTTGTGATCCAGAATGACAAGCTCAACTCATCTGTGCAAGTGTGCTTGGCTGGGTCACTGCATGATTATGTGACCTTGCTGCAGGTTCATAACTCCTTCCTTATCTTCATGATGGGGTTTCTTATCTTGTGTCAAACATATATTTTTTTTATTTTTTTTTTTTTGTTAATGGAAAAAAAAAACGTGACACTCAGACACGAAATGTTCATTGACGCGCATATCAGATAGTTTGCAGTGCTCTTTCTTTCTTTGTGTCACAAGTCAATACAGTAAAATATATACAGTGAATGATTTTCAATAGCTACCCACTTCTTGTAGTGCAGTGTAATACCCTAGAGACAATGCAATAGATTCTCCTTTTTGCTTTTCTGTTTGTGTAACTTGGGAAGTTATTTTTTACAGCTCATGAGAAACACGCTCCTCTCCCTTTGGCATTTGGACCTTGATGAACAGCACAAAAAGAGCAGCATTGCATTCAAGCAAGGCTTTCTGTTTCCATAGACATGAGAGATACTTTTAGCCAGAGAGGAATGTAAATCATAGGGGGAAATATATATTATATAAAGTTGTATAATATACAAAATATATATGAAACAATGTTATTTATGTGAATTTAAGTCCAATTAAAAGTCTGATCCTAAATGTGTTGGAGTCTGAATTCTTTGTCTCAGCCATGTTGCCTTGATGGGCTTTTATTTTTATTTTGTTTGCACATAAAAAATATCATTGTATAAATACACAAAGACATTCACATACATATTTACAGACACACTCAGATAGACATAAATTTAAAGTGAACAAAAGCCAAAATACCAAAGCCAGTTCCTTGTATGTGTAAATCTTCTTGACAAAAAAGCTGATTCTGATAGAAAGCTCAAAGCTCAAGGGGAGATAAACAGGATTACCCTCTTTTACTGTGTATATATAAACTGTTTTTCACTTTTTTCCTTAGCTAAACAGTCACATCACCAGTCAATGCAATTCAGTTCATACAGTAGTAAGTGAACACATCACTGCTCAAAGGCACATCAGTACATACAACAGTAAGTGAATGCATCACCGTCTGCAGTTTAGTAGTACTTTTAGTACTATTTACTATTTACTTCTAGTCTATTGCATGACCGGTTTAGTACAAAACTACCCCGCATACATACATACATGCAAAGATACATACAGACATTGAATTACTCCATCACGATATTGATGTGTTAATGACCCTATTTTTGCAAGGGTTAATCTAATGGTAATTTTACGACATGAGGTTGTAAAACCTGCGATGGACTGGCGACCTGTCCAGGGTGTACCCCGCCTTTCACCCAATGTCAGCTGGGCGGTTGACGATGGATGGATGGATGGAGGTTGTAAAACAAAATTTAGATTTGTAGTCCATTTAAGCTCATACACCAAAAACACAGAGGAAAATACAAATAGAATCCTAATATAAGGATCGATATTAAAACTCCTTTTGAGATGAATGTCATACACTACACACCAGAGTTTGCTCACACTGAACTCTAGTATGTAGCATGGACACCAATTTCAAATGCTTCCAAAAGGCCTGAGCCTTGGAACGGTTAAAGGCAGAGTAAAGCTGCCAGGCTGGCAGGTCAGCCAGAGCTCAGGGTGGGGTTAGTAGGGCTATACCCTTTTAGCCCTCATCTGTCACCACTGGCACACACGTGTCTCATTACTACAACACTGTAGCGTAGTGCATAGGCCACACACTGCTTGCAAGCATGGCACACACACACCCACTGACCCTGAAACAATGAACAATATGGTCACTTATTTTGTAGCTCGTTTCCTGTGAGGCAGGGCTGTTCTCACAATGTCATGAGGGGACCAGGGAATCTCAGTCACTAAACCGTTGATCACTATATAAAATGATCTTAAAAAGTGTGTCAGTACAGAAACATTACATAATATGTTGGTATTATACATATTATTTTGCCATCTGTCCCAGTGTCTGTCCTGCAATATCCTAAAGCAAGTCAGTGAAACCTTATCTGCTCCAAGGTTACTGCTGTGCAGTTGACCTAACACTGCTACCCCTGCTGAAAAGATGAATTATCTCCCTCAGGGATCAATATGGCATCACACACATACATCATACCCATGACCTTGGATAGTTTGGAACAAATATGTGCAAATGTCTAACCTAAAGCAAAAAAATGTGGTGAAACAAATTGTTGGTCTAAAAACAGTCCAGGAACCTGAAATGGTTTATTGAGTTTAAAGTTTTTAATGGATTCTACCCGAAGTCTGCTAGCTCAACTACACCCTTTGACATTTTCCCCCAAAGAGTCTGGAAACTTTCATGTTTCCTTCAGCAGCAACATCACTATTGCGGAGGCAGGTGTTCCTGTGAATAAAGCTTCCTGGTTCATCTTGACATTGTTGAGCAAGATAAATGTCAACATGGAGAAAGTTGATTCTGTTCAATAAAGTTTGTGTAGGGTGCATATACCGAACTTAAAAACAGATGGCACATACAACATGTGAAGGATTTTTAAAGGCTATAAAATGAAGAATAAATACTCATTAGAGCTGCATCCCACTGTTTTTGCACAATGGACACCAGGGAAAAGATGCCTTATTTTGCAGCTGTAAATTCCAAATAATTTCGAGAATAACAAGTTTCTTGAAATGAACTATGTGATCTTGATCTAGTTATACATTAATAAAGGCAGAGTTCAGTTGGTACACTTCCAGTTAATTAATTCCAACAAATTGAAACATAACCTTGAGTCTTTTGGTCAGTGCACAGCAGGTCAGCTGAACATTCTAAATGTGAAAATTGTGTACAGGCATCCAACGAAGGTTAAAATCAAGGGGCAACTGGACTTGGGTGAAGATACTGGAAGACGTTTCGTCCCTCATCCAAAGGACTTCTTCAGTTCTGACTGACTGGCAGGGAAACTCAGCTATTTAACCTCAGTGGGGCCCGGGTCCTCGATACCGCTGGTTCGTTAGTGTTCCTTGTTGCTGTGACGACAGTCGTTACAGTCGTTAAGACTACCTGTGGCCAAGACTGAACGACCATCGTTGGTATCTTCACCTGAGGCCAATAGGTTACGTTTATTGAGCTTCCTGGGAAGAGATGAAAGGACAGCATTGTAAGTGGGGGATAAGTGGTGGCGTAGACCCCCTCCCCTGTTCAATGACGGCTTCATTGAACAGGGGAGGGGACGGCTACTCAACTTGTGTACAGGCAAAAATAAATGTTCTCACGTCAGTAATTACTGATTCATTAATATTTGCTTGGGTTAAAAGAAGCAGTTCTTTTGGGGGGTAATTTGGTTGGAAATTAACTAATACTTTTAAACTTAACACAACAAACTAAATCAACTTAAATAACAGTCTTATAACTTTGTCCCAATTATTTTCCTGTAAGTAGCACCTTACAATAATTAGTCATTTGATTGGCTGAAAGAACACCTTCATAAACAGCACCACTGTTTAGCTTCCTGTTCAGGTACAAACAGCATACGACTTTACAGTTTTTATGTCAATCAAACCAAAACATTTAATTTGTATTGAATTAATAAACTGTTGCTTCTGAAAAGACCAACAGTTCTCTGACATAATAATACTGGTTTGAGGTATGATAGCAGCTTGTGGTATCTGCACCATTTCTACCAAACCTCCTGTTCTTGACTTTTAGCAGACTGTTGCTCATCACGAAGAGTCGACTGTACATTTGCTTAGTAGCCTAATAACTGCTCCGCCTCTGAGCCGGGAATGTTAGTAGTAACAGAGCCAGAACGATGTCTGTGTGAAAAGTCACAGCTGGTATGCCAGAACAGGTGTGTCAAGGTCTTTTTTTTTCTAACCAGGAAAGCCGGATGTGGCACATTGGCGGACATTCTTAACACGTTTTTTTTTTTTGCGGGATCTCTGTGTGAAAGCAGCAACTGAAAGTCAGAGGGAAATCAAATTACAACCCATAAGAGTATACCTGCCTGCTGTGGTGTCCGAACAATAATACTGCAATGATGTGTTGAGAGGAAACCCACTTGACACTGTTCTTGATCATAAAAGTTTATTAAATCAAAGAGTTCAGCATCAATTACAAGCTCTGCAGCAGCTTGGAGAGTGACCCAGCCCGGTGGCCACTCTGTCTCTCTGTACATCAAACATAGCTTATATAGGATATGTTTAGGTATCTGTTAGGTACCATAGAAGGGTTTGAGTCTGCAAAGTAAAAGGTCAAACCCATAGAAAGGTACAGTACTATTTTGAGATAACAAAACAAGGGGTTAGAGGTCAAATTCTATAGAAGGGTTCAGTCCCTACATAACCACCAATCACTGCTCTCCCCGTAGAAGGTCACTGACCCTCTGTCCTGCTGCTACAGTGCTATTTTGAACTGTTATGAGTCAAATGCACAAGTATTGGATACTACACTGCCTCAATCAACATTTTACATCTGAATATTATTATTATTATTAGACTTTATTTAGAGTACAACACTGTACCACTATCAACGTACAACAACATAAACAGAAAATGGAAAGCAGCGCAGCAGATGGAAATAAGGTACTAGTTGTTACTCGTTTTAGGTAGGTTTAGGAAGTTTTTGTGCTTTTGTTTTCCAGTGTGGGTTTGCAGGGATGGATTACAAACCTCAGTTTCTTAAGTCCGTCCAGTACAGTCCACAAGTTTAAGTAGTGGGGCTGGGATTGGAGGCCTATCTACCTTTCCACGTGTGACAGATTTGCTGGCGGTTAATTGTGATGCTCACTCTGTCTCTGCTCCCTCACACCGCTAGCCAGCTTTAGCAAGGAAGCCGTTGGAGCAACCCATAATTACATTTCTAATTGCAGAATAATTAGGACTCCCTGTGTAGCTCGTTAAGTCATTTGTCACCGAAGCCTCTAATGTAGCGTACAACAACTCTCTAATTACACCGAATGAAAAGTCTACATGGTGGGGAGCATTTCACCACTACCAGTGGCCTTTCATTTGGAATTTCGCCTGATAAAAACACATTTAATCAATTCACATGTTGATTATTTGTTGTTATTATTATTGTTATGATTATTATTAGCTACTTACCAAGACATTACTTTGTCCACTGAGGATGTCATGCAGCAAAGTTTAAATTATAACCTTCTAATCACAAAATACTGTGTGTGGTCTTGGCTTAAATTTGCACAGCGCAGTAGAGATGTGGCCAAAATACTTTCTTTAACCTTTGAAATACGGTAAGGTCGGGTACTTTCTCTCTCCAGAGAACAGTGAAAGTCTGATATGCGCTTTTATCACCAGCAGGCAATAGATTAATGTAATGTACTCCTCTCTGGTCTCCCAAAAAGACAGTAGCTACAACTCTACAGCTCAGAATGCTGTTTGAGTTTTAGCAGAACATTTATTTAAAAATATCCAGATACAATTGGAACATGTTCAGAATATGGCTTAAATACACATCTCATACAGACCACTTCAGTCCTGTGATGACCCAGAGACAGTCTTTATTTCCTGTGTGGCTGAGGAAAAAAACCCAGACGATCTGTGAGTGTTAAAACTGAACTATTTTGCTCCATTTTGTCTTTGCTCTTGTGTTTTTTGTTTTACCTTTTGGCTGGTCTCTCCAGCATTTAAAGCAGCAAATATATGAAATTGCCATAATCAGCTGATCCACTTGCTGTTCCAAAGTGCATCAGTGTTTTGTTCTCACAGACTAGTAAGTAACTAACTACTACCAACTATGTTTCACTTTGGCACATAAGTGTGTGTATTGACCAATTACAAACTGGTTGGGTTGATCTTACACCACTCATTACTGAAAAAGTAATCACATTACTGTAACACCATGCTCAATAATATGTCACTTCCGAAAACTGGTCACGAAGTGAGCACACCAATGAGTCCTTCAGCCACTTTCTGGTCATTGATGGCTCATTCAAAGCAGTAAATCTTACAGCTCTATAAATAGCATATACATGAATCAGTAAATGCACGCAGACTGCTGACCTCCCCAACAGAGTTAGTTCCCTGTGTCCATAAAGTTTAATAGCATCTCCTCTAAACTCATCAATAACCTAATAAATTGTGTATACAATTATTGGCCAGGCAATACACAGCCGCCATGTCATTAGCATACGTTATTACAATCTCAGCTTTTTGATACATGGTTTCTTATATGGGCTATAAGTTGGACTAAATGCAAGGCTGGGGGGTCAATCACTGCATTTGTGCTCAAGCCGGGGATTTCTCTCCAGCATTAAAATGGGGCATTACAGTTCTCCTCACAATAATACCACCCCCTTCACATAATCAGCTGTGGATGGCCATCTGTGTGTGTCAGTAAGGTGTTGTTGCAGCAAAGGTCTGTCAGAGCTACAAATGCACAGCTGGACATAATGAACTGAAAACCTGGCCCTGTTTCACCAACACACACCTGCTCCAGCTACATCAACCAGCCCAGAGTGAAGTGTTATCCAAAAAAAGCCTCATTTTATTACCATCTGCTTTGGAGGAACTTAATTTCATCTGGCTGAATTAGAAGCTGATCTGTTTTCAAATGGGAGAGTTTGACAGTGTTTGTAGGAGTGCAAGTGTGCACAATGCTGTGTGTTTTCTGTGTGTATTTATGCCTGCTTGCATGTGGGTGGGTGCACATGTCTCATAATAGGGTTGTTTTCTTCTCTTGGCTACATTTCATCTATTTAACCTTTGCTTAAGGAAATTCTTCAGAGACTGAGGCTCCTTTTTCCTTTTCCGCTGAGTACATGTAGCACAAAAACAAAAAGAGCAACACTGCATAAATTCACACAATAAATCAAAGATGAGAAATACAGAGAACGCAGATCAAAGTGAAGTGATAAAAATGAGTTGCCTTTGGACCTGTTGAGAGACAGAGGCAGCCTTTACCTTTCCTAAGTGAGGATGAATTAGACCACCGTGGAGGAGGGAGCAAAGGCTTGGCTCCCTGCCTGCGGGTTGATGGAAGAGAGCTATGAACTCTGGGAAATGAGGATCTAAACAGGCTGTAGATCACCGAGCCCACTGGCTCTGTCTTTATCAGACACTGTCTCTCTCTCTCTCTGACTCAAACACCCAGACACACACTAACATTCCCACCGCACACAGTCAATATCTAGATTAATCTCTGAGGGTGGAATCAATCAACCAGCCTGGTAACGTCTCAGAAAGCCCTGGAGGCTTGATGGTCCTGCTGAAAGAGACCGATATGTCCAAGTGCTTTAAAGAGATCTCAGAGGAAATCTCTACCTTTCCATCTTTCCCTATGGAGATGGCAGGATGTATGTTTCGTTGACACACTGATGAACAGTTTTGGAATGGTGTGGGCAGGATGGGTGTTCGCAGGTTTATTCTCTTCCTTCTTGACCATTAGTTAAACCCTCTTCTCCAAACAGCATATATCCAATCACTGAGCTACACTAACCTTCCAAAACCAGAAATACAAAAGAATGTAACGAATGGGTCTGCAAGCCTAACTTACTACACCGTCCGTGTACTTGGCAGCCAACAAATATTTGTTTTAAAATGAAAAAAACAAAAGCGAAAAACGGCTCATTTACCAGTTACCATTAGGAAATAGGGAAACAAAAATCGGAAAACATGTTTTCGTTTTGATATTAAAAGCCAGAAAAATGAAATAAAATGTTATCAGAATTTCTTTTATATGCTAATAAATGCAAGTCGGATATTAAAATACGTGTGTAGAAATCTTATTCCACAATTTTGCATTGTTTTTTTTTCGTGACCCAGAAGCTATTGGAAGTAGTAAGCAATTGTAGGCTTATGACGCATACCCGGAAGTCAGGAGTCAGGAGTTTAGGCTACATCTAATGTTACGAAGATGGACTACAAAAAGCACATCTTTGACCTGTGTGGTCTTCAGGCAATCTACAGGTGGACAACACGGTGGAAAATATTACTTCATTACCAAGGTAGCAAAAATGGTTGTCACATTGAGAATGCTTGCTCACACTCACCCTATTACCCACACGTGGCCAAAAATAACTAATGCAAACCGAGCATATAACATGAGTCTACACATTTCAACATTACCCTAACTCTGATCATTTGACAAGACTAGTAGCATATATATATGGGTTTAAGTTATTGTTGACAGTTCAAAACATTTGTATATTAACAGCTTATGGCATTAGAGAAAAAAAGCTTAATAACCGACATTAACTTGAATGGTGATCAACGTCCTTTCCGTCATGGTCAATGGATTTTTTTTTTTTATTGTAGGAAATTCAAATACATTTTATGGCTTATTTCAACAATCCAAAAAAAACTGTGTTGTAGTATAATTAGATTACAGCAAAGGCAAAAGAAAACAAGGAATACTATGCAGGTTTTAAAGCAGAAAACCAAACAAGTGGGATGTCTTGTGGGGATGTAGCCACTGCATTGTTTGTTTTTCTGAGAGGAGTCTGCTGACGTGGTGTGGTGAGCAGGGACTTGTCAGGGACTTCTGTCCTGATAGCCAACTTAACTTTTTTAATTTCTGATTTCCATCTATAGGCTAAACACATCAGAGACAATCAGATAGCTAGATTGTTTCCCATTTTTTTTATATCAAAACAAAAAACGGGTTGTTTTCCATTCTTTGTTTCCCTATTTCCTACTGGTAATTGGAAAACGAGCCGTGTTTTTGTCGTCATCCTCAAAGAAACTGAAAAAAGGGGGTTATAACAAAAAAACTTTATCATACTTATAATACTAGGTCTAACTAGTACACACTTAACATTGCTTATTATCAACTGTGAGGATGGTGACTATTTTGCCTAAGATATGCAACTGTTAACTTCAGCCCAAGTCATTTAGCATGATATTGTGTATGTAACATTAGCCATCAAGTGAATGTTGAAAACATATTTTACAAGATTCAAAGAGTCAGCTGGAGTCAGTGTGAGACAGCATTTTTAGACATCTCATGGAGTTAGCAAAATTGGCTAGCTAGTTGCAGTGAAAAAAATCAATGAGAAAATCAGTGATCACTGGCAAAATGAGAGGCCTATACTTGTGTGTAAAATGGTCTGTGATCAAGGAACCATTGTTTAAAAAAATACTAAGAATTGTGACAGTAAATCTGGCACTGTTTTGATTGTAAACTGCATAAAGTGTTGTGTGAGATGGAGCACTTCACCATATAACAGGAAGGGGGTGAGGCTAAGCCAACATTTCAGTGATACATCCATCTTTCTTTTCATGTTCTGATACTCTCCATGTATCTGCTGTGTTTCTCTATGTAGGCTATATTAAAACATAGCATTTCTAGAGATATCTCACCTCACTGACATTTTATATGGGCCCTGTTGGTTTATATGAGATGTCAGGAGAAGATAAAATGGTTTGGGTATCAGTTCCACATCATTTTGACAACTCTGTTCTGTAAAAAAATTATCTAAAGCACTTATTGGTGACCCATGCTTACAGTCAGTGTGCTGCATCACTTTTGATCAGGCTGTCCTTAAGATTGAGTTTTTCTATTTGGATGAAACAATCCAGAAGGGATTTTGGTTTAGCCAGAGGGATTGTCTCATAGGAGCTCTTCATCATGCCCTACAGCCATGTTCACAGGTTAATAGATAAAGAATACACTCAGGACCTTCTTAATGAGGAGTTGCAGTTTACATTTTATAACTGATCATTGGGAATAAAGATTGGTGAGGTCAGTATTTGTGCATATGTTCTCATACATCATTGCAGACAGACAGTGAGAGAAAATGGGATAACCTTTGTTGAAATAGTTTATGCAGACCACCAAATGGAAATGTCAGAACTTCACAGACAGTTGTGAACAATCTCTTTCTGAAAATTAAATTCTCCTTGATCCACCATGGTGCAGAGAGTAAATGTGGACTGACATCTGAGGTTTACTGCAGTTTAGTAAGCTTTGTTGAAGCAGTTGTTACAGCAGCATAACAATGAGCAATGAGAAGCAGACCCTTTTTGTTTGGCCTGTGAGGCCTACAAGCTCATAAAAACAGCTTAAGTGTTTATGATCATGATTATCTAAACTCTCAACATAACTCATTCTCTGGGGAGAGATCATAATCAAAAGAAAGTGCAGCTTGATAATTTTGTTAAGTGAACCATATTGACTCTTTGATCCACTCATATCTGATCTGTGCACCAAAACAGCCATCTCCATCTAAATGATCCTCTGTATTATCATTAATATCAAGCTGTCTCCTCTCTTGTCTGTGCTCGCCTTTGATATTTATCAAGCTATCTTTCATGCTGATGGAAGCCCATTAGCTATGGACAGTTTCAGGTTGACATGTTGACTTAATTGGATACAGCTCATGATATAAATAACTGTCCTTGACCCATGTGCCTGCCTTGTCTCGGTCAGAGGTGTTCACTAATAGGGATGTGCTGTGAAGGCAGAGGAATAATAAAACACTATGGGCACACAGTGATGCCACCAGAATAAAATCTCTCTTAAAAACAAATCCTTATGGTTTTATTAAATGACATTCATCAGGAGGACAGAAACTCAACTCCAAATAATCCTAATGTTGCTTTGTGTCTCCTCGACATGTGAAGGCAATGGTTTGCTGACAAGTTTGCCTCGTCAACTTTATAAGGTGATAGTACAGTATGTCAGTGTTGTTTACAGCTTGTTTCCACTGCCACCAAGTGGCCAAAAAATCTGATAAAGCAGGTTTAAGAATTATCTTTCAATATCTCAGACAAAAAAATCAAAAAGTGTCAAAGTCTACTGTTTTTGCAATTGTCCCAGTACAAGTCTTAATGCACGTGTGAAATTAAGCACATGCAGGCCAGATAATAAAAAAATTGTCATACAGACTATAGAACATCCATCCATCCATCCATCTTCATCCGCTTATCCGGGGTTGGGTCGCGGGGCACTATAGAACATATTTAAGTATATTGTATTTTGAAAAACAAAATGGTTGACAGAATATAGAATTAGGTATTTTGTGTAAAAAAGTAAAATAAAAAAGGAGATTCAACCATTATTGACCCACTAACACAAAACGAATGTCTTAAATTCACAGTCTGCACAACTGGCCTTAATATTGCCGTGTGTGGATTCTCAAAAAATGTATTACTTATGCAAAGATCAAACCAACTCACTGACTTGCTTTGTTTGATCCATGATGTTTGACATGCACAATTGTCACAGAAGTGGAGGAGAACTTGTACAATGCGGCAACAGTCAAATATTACATGTGTAGATTTTCTGTTTGACATGTTTTGACAGGATTTTAATAACAAAATCCTAAACCTGCCAGAGCAATTTTCTTTATGTCTGTTTCACATTTACAGAGGAAATCAATTCAGCAGAAGCAGTCTTTGACCAGCTACTTCTTTCCTCACAGTATGTGGATTTCTTCCTACCTACAATCAAACATAAATAGTGTGCCAGTGCTGGAAACATTGTAGCAGAATGTGAATCAGAGATCATGTGAATGGACAAACATTGTTATGAGCAACATCCTTCCTTTGCATTAACAGAATGTCTCTCTCTCTCTCTCTCTCTCTCTCTCTCTCTCTCTTCCAAGACATGGTGAGGAGACAATGTTGTTATCCTCAGGCTGCAGCACCCCACACAGTTTCACATCAATACCCCCTCCCCCCATCTACCTTTGATGTACTATAAATAGCAAAGCCTCTCATTCTGATCATAATCAACCTGGTCTTGAAGATTCTTCCTGCCTGCTGCATTTCTGACTCTATTGACTCTGAGTTAAATAAAGCTGAATGGAGATTTCTCACAGCAGTGTTCAGGTGTGACAGTGTGCTTGTGGACAGCTACTGTCACCTCTCCAGCCCCACACAAAGTACCATGATGATGATATAATATCACAATGTAATGTACACCAGGTGTGGACAAAAACCCAGCAGGTTACATATGGTTCAGTTGGCTTTGAACCAGTTCTAAATCTGCTGTCCTCTCCACTTGCAAACACCTCCACAGGGTAGAGAAGTGGCCTCGTTCATCAGTGAGCTGACATTTCACCACAGCCAACATTAAAATGTCGCCATATGAGGCGCCTGAGTGTGTCACGTATCTAATGACACTATTTCGCTCTTGCTCTGGCTAAACTGTGTATTAGGTAGAGAAATGAACAACAGTACGAGGTGGATGTATGGTGTTACCCTGGCTGTCAATCAGTTAGTGTAGTGTAGTTCACTTTGATCAAACCGCTGCGATCTGTTAATGATATTTTTAGGGTCTAATGTTACCATGTACAGAGGGACTGAATGTGTTCAACATCTGAGACCTTGAGTGTGTGAAAGTGTACAAAAAGTGAGTCAGTGAGTGGTTCAGGTAAGGTGCAATCATTTAAAAACTAAACTAAACTAGAAACCAAGGACAGTGAAGGTTTTTGTCACTATTTGAGCCCAACTACACAGAGATGAAAGTCTCCCAGTGAATACATTTGGAGTAGCAAAAACGTTTGTTTTTTCTTTCTTATGGATATTGTTTTCCAAATTCGAGGAGGTGCTCGACCTTGGCTAAATACTATGTCACTTTGACCATGTGTACTCTGTATCTGTTCTTTTCTACATGATGAAATCTGGTCATTTCACAACCACTACCTCATCAATGGTCAAAACACTGTAAACTGCAGTCTCGTCTCTGCACTGTTTAGGTAATTCTCTCTTTGATTCTCACTTTCTTGCTTGTCTTGGGTGGCCCCAGGGTTTAGCAGAGCATTTGGTTTTGTTCTTCCAACTGTGGGCCTGTTAAGCCCAGGTGCCTCCCATCGGTTTGCTGCACTGTTTGCTTGTCTGGTCAGACCTTCTCCCCCTTTGCTCAGCACTCTCTTATATTCTCCTTTGTTCCAACCAAACTGCTGAAGGTTGATTGACAATCCTGTAGCTGGTTCTGCCTGATTGTATACAGCAGCTGACAGAGGAGGTGCTAGACAAAGTATATCTGTGCAGAAAAATAGGTAAACACAGCTTGCAGCACTGCAAAGATAATCATTTGATCACAGTTATGTTAGTCATTTATTGCTACATAATTCTTTACGTATTGGGATCATTTGATTTATGATATTTTTCTGCCCCAGTTATTAACCTCTTCATGGCGAATGGATTGATTGATAAGTACACCAATAAAAAGGTTGGCACAAGACCAGTACAAGGAAACCTGGATTGTTATGTCTGAAATAGAAATGTAATGGCAGTGTTGGGGAGTAACTAGCTACATGTAATTTAGCTATGTAATTTAATTACAAAATGAATGTTACTTTAATCCGTTCCAGTTACTGGGGGAAAATATGTAATTAAATTACAGAAAATGTTCATGATTATATTACAACTGATTTTTTCTGTAAATGGCTAGGCTATATCCACCCATCGTCAACCACTTATCCTGTGTACAGGGTCGTCAGGTTGCCAATCCATCGCAGGGCCACACATAGACAAACAACCAGTCACACCTAAGGACAATTTAGGGTCACCAATCAACCCAGGCCACATGTCTTTGGACGATGGGAGGAAGCCAGAGCACTCGGAGAGAACCCACACTGGGGAGACACGGGGAGAGCATGCAAACTTCACACAGAAAGGCCGGGGTAACCTGTGACCTTCTTGCTTCTTGCTTGTGATACCACAGCGCTATCCACCGGACCACCGTGCCACCAGGCCAGGATATATGTAGAATAATATTCATTTTGGTGCATGTTTTTCAGGCGCATGATATCTCTTCCTTTGCCATTTCCAGCCACAGCCGTTATGTACGGCTTGATGTTTGAATTTGCATTGTCACCCGTCTGCCAGTTAAATTGCCTCTCAAGCTGTCTTTTGAAAATGGTCAACAGATGAAAACATTCATTAGAAACTTAGAAAAGTAATAAGTTACATTACTTTGATAAAGTAATTGAAATAGTTACACTAGTGTTACATTTACATTTTTGTGTAACTTTTAATAGGTAACCTATTACATTTCCTAACCAATTAGTTGTATGTCGTATGCAGATGTTTGTATGTGGGGAAGGTTTAAATTAAAAGTAAGTGTTTGTAATCCAATACATTTTTGTCAAATTCAGACAAATATTTCCTCATGGTTTGCTAGCTGTCTGTCTTGTGTGTGCTCTGATTTTTTTTCCCTACACAGCCCTGGCTCTGTAAATGGAAATAAGAGAAACGGGGGTGTGGACAACATTGTTCCAGCCAATCAACAGCAGGTGGCGTTATGCTGCGTTCCAGGCAACTCAGAGCTGGGAAATTTCCGACCTCCAACTAGAAAAACTACCCTGGAACGCCACCTGAAGTTGTATTTTCAACTTGTGAACTGAAAAACATGTACCCCGAGCTCATGAGGACCAGCTGAAAACAAAACAATGGCAGCGCCCATGGAAGCACACATTGTAAATGGTAAACCATATACTAAAAAGAAACAAAAAGTATATTTGCATGTATTTAAATTAAAA
Source organism: Micropterus dolomieu (assembly GCF_021292245.1). NCBI lineage: Eukaryota > Metazoa > Chordata > Actinopteri > Centrarchiformes > Centrarchidae > Micropterus > Micropterus dolomieu. The sequence continues at coordinate 18,828,347 of NC_060168.1, forward strand.
TAATACATACGGTCATATAGTAAAACCTGTTCTGCATGTACACTGATGTAGAAATATGTTAGGCCTATTAGGTAGCTGCCTACAGTAAAGAATCTCATAAAGTCATCTTCTCTGCATAAAAGTTATTGTTAAAAATGCCTAAACATTAGGAAGTATAACCTACAACACTGACTGACTTGAGGGATACCAACTGATGTAGCTAGAGGGGTACACAGAACTAGTAACTTATAGGCTATTTATGTCAGTTGTTGCAGTTAAACTGCCATCCTTTTAATTAACACCTAAAACACTGCTGAGGGTGCAACTGTGTACACTTTGTCACGGTCAGCCATGGTTTTCGTTCACTTTCGGCGTCATGCACCACCATGCACCTGGAACCCACTGAGGTCGGAAGTCAGAAGTTTCAACTGGGAAATATCCCAGTTCCGACCGAATGCGACATTAGTTCTGGTGCACAGGAGTGATGGGGGGATGGGGGCAGTGGAAAAGAGAGTTCTAAACACCAGTACATTCAAATGTGTCAGTGTATAGACTCCATGCACTGTGAAGAAGGAGAGATGCACGAGAAACAGCCAAAAGAGAAACTTTCTGAAGAGTATAAACAGAGAGAAAATTTTTTATAAGACCAGGCAAGGGCGAAGGCGTTTCAATGCTGGAGAAACCTCTGAGATTTGAAATGTGGGGGGTGGAGCTTCTGAGGGAGCACTGAAAGGTGGGATGTATTTGTTTGGCAGTGTAGTTCAAACATCAACAACTCTTTTGCAGGATCACTTACTCTCCCTTTAAACTAGAGAGCTAATCGGCAAGAATAAGTGAGGGAGGTCCAATGCAGAAAGCTCAACACCATTCTGTAAAAGTGTATCCTGTTATGTACCAAAGTTTGTTTCTTTTGTACCAGACTTTTGTCATTCTGCAAGTCAATAGGAGTCTAAACAACTTTGATTTCAGTCTCTTTTACTTTAGCATGTTGCAAATAAATTGTTAGATGTCTGTGGATGATAAGTGACTGACTATCGTCAGTATATGTTCTTGTTCCTGTCCTAAGTGCATTGATGTGTGCATGAATATGACTTTCTGAGCCACTTTCACTTATGCATTCCTTAACGAAAAGTGACAGTACTGTAACATTTTCACACTAACGCAGCCTTCAATATCCTGATTTATGCAATGCATAATGCAAACTATGTATTTGTTCTGTACAGCTTCCACACAGCTGAGCAAAACACAGTTTTCCATGTAGCTTGCTGGAAGGCGTGTGCTTCAATCAGTTCCCACAGGATGGAAAGGCTATTTCGAGAGAGAGGCCAGGTTAAAAGGCAAGTCCCCAAGGACACAAATTTCATGTAGAGATATGTGAAGATCACGCATACATGAAAGCCAAAGAAGAGAAAGATCTACTGCTGACTACATGAAGCTTCCAATAGGCTACATATGTGTTTAAAAGAAGAATAAACTGATGCTGATAGCGCAACATTCAAGCTTGTAGCAGAAGGAAATACTTATTCACATAGAGATTCAGAAAAATAACTGAAAATGTTGGCACAAATGAATCATTGTTGCAGCGTGTAAGTCATGTTAACGTAATGTAATGTAATTCCTGACCAGTCGAGAACCATTAGCTCTGTTTATTGCATTAATGGGGGAAACATGCGCTCTAGTGCCGCAGAGAAAATTGCTTGGGGTGAGGTCATTTTTGTTGCGCTTCCTCCCCAGGCCATGTCAAGATAGGTCAGGTTTGTTTAGAGCTGTTATTGCGAGCACTCATGTACTTATGTGTGCATGTACCTGTTTATGTAACAATCCAATAATCTAACATGATGTTAGCTTATGTAGTAGCCTGGGGATAAAGCCTTATTTTGAGTTACTGTAGGTTAGATGCAGTAACACAAGTATACATCTTCTCTCTTCCTCCTTTCTGACTACCAGTTCCTGCTCACATTACATTTAAAATGCAACTGTAGACATTCATGGCTGTAAAAGGATTTCGCAACACAATGCCTCGAGGTCATGGTCCAGTCCTACATGTCTAGCTCATGCCCTGCACTCAGATTCCACTTAGGGTTTAACTCCCTGTTCCCCATGGCAATTCAGTCCCAGGTGGAATGACTTTTACCTTTCTGTACTGTATTGTCTAAATCAGAATCACAATCAGCTTTATTGCCAGGTATGTGTAAACATACGAGGAATTTGAATCTGGATTGTACATTGCTCACAATGTGCTTACGCATACAAAAATACAAAATCACAATAATAAGAATAAAATAAAGTCAGACACAGACTTCAGTGTAGACAACACAAATATACTATGAACAAAAACAGTATAGACATATTGACAAATAGGGCAGTGAGCAGAGTGCAAAGGATGCAGGAGTATGTACATGTCGGAGGTGGATGTAATATGCACATATACATGCATACATGTACACATGTACACAGTGGAATGAAGCATAGTGCAAAGGATGCTGGAATAAATAAGTATTTTGTACAGGAGTTATGACTTGAGGTAGGTGGATTTGGTGTACAGTAAGAAAGAATTATTGTAGTTATAAGTGAGTGCCTCTTTCTTCCTCCCTCTGACTCACCAACTGTACCAAGCATGGTATACAAAAACACCATACCTTTTAAAAGGAGAACACAAGTGAACTGAAACTGTGCAAGTCAATTAGTTTCATCTTGCAGGTTAATGCTAATAAACACAACATGCAAAAAGATTTTGTGCAGCTCAAGATGAGCAATATCTTACGGAAACTTTCATTTTACTGGTAGGATGTCAACCATAAACTGAAATGAAAATGCTACACTTGTATGTGCGTCATTTCACATGTCATGGATGGGGAGTAACTCCACCAATTTGGGACAAACTCTGTCCCAAAACTTTGCCGTTGACCCACCTGTATGCAAAATAAAGAACATGATGGGACTGATAAATGAGTCTGGCAAAGAGATACCACGCAACGTTAGCCTGGAGGAACTGTTTACTTTGCTCCTAAAGCCTCAAATAATGATTTATTGAAATGCTCTGCAGACATCTGCAAGCATGCCTGAAGATTTGGGATAACACTTATTCCTTTATTTGATTATGAAGAAATTATTTTGTTTCATTTTAATGGGGAATGTTTGTCATGCAGTCAAGGAGTTATCAAGCCTTGTAATAAGCTACAAATGCTTCATACTGTTCTGAGCATCTACTTATCTTATTTGCATAATTTAGACAACCTCTAAAGCATTCCCTGTGTGCTTATACAGTATCTGTGGTATGTTGTGTGTCTGTGCCTTAGGTCTATCTTTCTCCTCCTTGCTTCTGACCAGCACGGGTCAGCTGGGAAGAGCCTGTTTCTAGCTATTGTTGTTGGAATTTGCCCCAGGCCAGACGATACATAAAGCATCACCAATGAGCTAATGCTGATGATTTGTGCAGTTCAGGGTTCAGGGAAAGTTTATTTGACCAAAAGCTCAGACAATAAACCGGGTGTTTTCAAAGGAGATGCATACGTGGATGTTTGGATTTCTTTTCTCAATCATGCACAATGCACACATTTTCTTCATTGGCCCATGAACAAGCGTCTGTGTCTAGCCAGCACTGCTGTCATTCTCAAACTGTGAGTGGCACAGGTCGTCTGGGTGCAACGTTCACACGTTACAAAGAAAATAGTTCACCTGCAGGCCTGTGGAGAGTGGAAAGTCAGAGGTCACATTCTTAAGCTGAAGTGGCATTTTCTTTTACATTTCTATGATATGGGTTATGTTCTCATCATCTGTGACTGCCTCTAGCCACGTGCTTCCATATTAAGCTAATTGAGTTAAGTTTACTCATGGATAGAAAATGTGCTCAGATGATGAGGCTTTAAAGGTCATGTTGTTTGCTTCACTTTTCTTTCACATAATGCAGCTTCTAGATTGATCAAATCCCCCGTACTGAAACCTTCCACATAGAAAGACAATCTCAAGGGGGGGTATAAAGACAGCCCACCTCATAGACATGGCACTCTTGAGATAATACCCGCAGGGATGAGCATGTTATTCACAGAAGAAGTGTGTTAGTGTGTCTAGTGTTTAGGAAATGGTTCAGAAATGTGGTTTCAAAGGTCTTAAGTGCCACAAGTTGGGCTTTGATAGAACAGACAGAGAGGTTTATCACCAAAGCAGCAACTATGAAGTGTGTGAAATGTCAACGCATTTTAAGGTCTTCGCATGTCATTTCATGCCGTTTAACCTGCATTGACTTCTATTGTGCAGAAACGGAGTGTCATTTCACGCTGTTCAGTCCCTATAGACCTAAGCAACACAAAGGAGGTTGACCCTATCTTCAGCTGTAGGGTTAACCGGTCGACATGCATATTTAATTATTGATGGTTAAGGTTAGCAGTAAAGTACATCACTTAGCTCGCTAGCTAATTAAACTTTAACATAGCCAACGCTATGTAGCTAACGTTAGCAATGATGTAGAATGGTAACTTAAGTAACGTAATGTAAACAAAAACAAAAAGTAATGTTGTGTATTTATTGTTTCACTTGGGAACCGAACATTGGTCTCCCCTGTAGACCAACTCACTCACTATCCACCCAACCACCCTGCCACCACCTTTGTGTCAGACTTTCATGGCTATTTATATTCCAAACACGCTGATCTTACCATTTCTGCACAATAAAAGTTATTTTTTTCAAAACTTTATTGAAAATTGGGACAGACAGCAGGTTGCACAATAAAGGTCAATGCAGTCTAAACGGCATGAAATGACACACAGAATGCACAAAATGCCACGCCAAATGACTTAAGAAATCAGTGTGTTATTCATATGCCTTTTTGATGATACCAGGCTGTGACCCATCCATTCCACCCCAGGTACCTCTCTCCTTATGAACAATTTCTTGCTCTTTCTACCACGTCACCTGACTTTCTCATTTACTCCCATCATACGGCCACTAGAGATCGCAGCCTAACAGTGAGTGTAAATATGGGCCTTAATACGCTGCTTGAACTATCGACCTATGCGGCCGTTTTTCTGGTGAGGATGAGTTGCAATGGGAACATCCCTGACAGACTAAACAGTCTTTACATTGCTTTATCTATTTAACTCGTTTCTTTGGGTTTGGTCAAATGCCCTGCAATGGCTTTGTTGATTGTGTATCCACCCAAATACACACAAATGCCCTAGGGAAGACAAACCTGCCGCACGCAGGTACACAAACCCACATGAACACAAATATGGATACTCACAAGGGCACCCACACATGTTCACATAATAGACACATGTGAGTACAGTGCAGCTGTTCTCCTGAACTTTCTAAGATGCTCTAAGATCACCGAGCACAACTCAAATCCTACTCAAGCCGACTTATTGACCTTGGTGCCAACAGGAGTAGAGGCTTTTCCCCCAATTTGTTTTGGCATGATTCTGTTTTCCTCACTTTCTCTCTACCTCATTGACCATCTTTTCGTTTTGTCCATCTCTCTCCGGCACTTTCAATCTAATTTTCGTCTCGCTCTTCCTGCTCTCATACAGCCTCATTCTGATATACAGAAAACAGTCTTCTCCACCAACCTTGGGGGGCCTTCAATGGGATTAGATGCTTTAACTGTCAGGGCAAGAAGGATGTTAGGGATGTTGGAGGTGGGGGGTGGCAGGGAGGAAATCACCTCAAGGGTACTGATCCTTGAGCTGATAAAAATAATTACTTAGGGCTTCTGATTTATGCTGTCATGCAGGCTCAGAACTGTGCCTTTAGGTCGCTTCGCTGTCTGATTCAGTGGACCGTTATCCCCGGCCTGAGTCTGCAGGTGTCAGTTTAAGCATGAGGAAAAGCTCTGCCACGTGCTGTTAGAGAGGAGAAGCAGGAGAGGCAGCTGCTTTCCTGGCCTTGGAAATCAGCAACAGCTCTTAAATGTCAGACCTCTGTGCCCCGTCTTTGCTTTTTAATCCAAAATGAATCATAAAAAGGTTACGTAGAAATATTACCGAGTTCAGAACTGCTGAACCAGTGTGTTGGCCAACATTACTTTGCTTTAGTAGTTTGCAATAGAGCACATAGAATATTTTTCATCACCCTTTCCTTACAGCAGAACTGTAATTCCCCTTTCATTTTAACCGTCATGGAAATTCAGTCATCATTTCGTCCAAGCTGGATTGCAGTCCAGTGGCTCTGCCATGAAATAGTCTTTGGTTTGGGATATCAAAATGTTTGTGGATTTGGTTTCAGTCCCAAAATAAATGTTGGCCTAGTGATCACTTTATGCACTAATCCAACACATATCAACCACACTGCTGTATATTTCCATTGAAATGATAGTAGTGGCTTTTAAAATGTGTGTGTGTGTGTGTGTGTGTGTGTGAGAGAGAGAGAGCGAGCATTTAATTTTTCAATCCGCAATTTGCTTGTTTGCAATGATTGTAAACTTCTGGATCACTGAGAACACTGAAGTCAACACTACTGAGTGGGCAACTACTGTTTGTTGGGACAAAAGTTTCCCAACAGCCACATATTGTCATAAAACCCCATAATTCATAAGTCTGATGGGAGAAAATGTGATTAAAAAATTGCAGTCTAATAAATCATGAAAGATTTCAGACGGTCAGTTGGTAAAATTGATTTTCACATAAAAGAAGAGATTGCTTGTGGTCCGCTGCTGATCCAAAGGTAGGAAATCAATCAAATCCTTCACTGCTACATTTTTGAGTATTACAACTTGAGTTTGTGCTTGTTCTTTATAAAATGTATGTAACACTTTTACATAAATAAATTCAGTTTTCAGATATGAGTGAAATTCATCATTCCTGACAGTCTCACACTGCATACTAGGATCAAACTGGTAAGACCAGAACTAGTCCTATTACTAGCTATGTTTAAGCTGACCTGTATATTTTTATCATCTTTATGTAGACAGATTCATCTTGCGGTGAGTAATTTTGTAGCCCAATACAATAAGCTATAGCACTATGGGACTGGTCCTTACTCTTATGGTTAGAATTGCTGTTATTATAAGATAAACCCCATGTTTTATACTTTTAATATTAATTTAAAACTTAAATCAGTCCCTCTTAGTAAGGGATCCCCCTTCCACCCACGGGCTAAATCCCTCTTGCTGTTTAGTGAAAACAATCTATTTCCAAATTTAGATAAAAACATTCCTACTTCTTAAGCTAAGTAAACATTTGCAGACTCATTGGCCTATCTGAAAAATGAAAACAGTTGACAGTTGAAAACAGCTGTTTTTTTTAAGCTTATTAAAAGTTGATGTTTTGGAGATACATGGTTTTCAAAGGACACATTATGGAGATATTGAACTATACAATATGTTACGTTAAACGATAGAAGCCTTATTTAGCCAAATTCTTAACTCATTTATCATATTTTCTGCTCTTCTAGAAAAGGGTTACACATGCACTGTAAGCTGGCCAAACTAATCAAAGTCTTAATAAACTGATCAACATAATAGCTTAATATACAGACCTATGCAATAATGCAACCAACCAACCTTTCCCAATGTTTTCCCAAACACTGAGAGGTTTAAATGATTGATGAAATTGCATGTTTTATTTCTGCTACAGTATACATAGCTGCTTTGCAAGTCACATTCCATGTACACCTTTGAGAATAAGACAGAAACAAGCAAATAATATATTGCTATCTCTATGTAGACAAATTGGAGCATTTTGATATTTCCCTAAAGAACTGTTCTTTACCTTTTTTGATAATAAAACACTACTGACTCACAAAACAACTCACTGACAATTGGACTTTATACCTCTGCCAATGTGTTTACTGACATACACTCACCTAAAGGATTATTAGGAACACCATACTAATACTGTGTTTGACCCCCTTTCACCTTCAGAACTGCCTTAATTCTACGTGGCATTGATTCAACAAGGTGCTGAAAGCATTCTTTAGAAATGTTGGCCCATATTGATTGGATAGCATCTTGCAGTTGATGGAGATTTGTGGGATGCACATCCAGGGCACGAAGCTCCCGTTCCACCACATCCCAAAGATGCTCTATTGGGTTGAGATCTGGTGACTGTGGGGGCCATTTTAGTACAGTGAACTCATTGTCATGTTCAAGAAACCAATTTGAAATGATTCGAGCTTTGTGACATGGTGCATTATCCTGCTGGAAGTAGCCATCAGAGGATGGGTACATGGTGGCCATAAAGGGATGGACATGGTCAGAAAC
>NC_060168.1:18836619-18849030 GCF_021292245.1 Micropterus dolomieu
TGGAGTGGCCTAGCCAGTCTCCAGACCTGAATCCAATTGAAAATCTTTGGAGGGAGCTTAAAATTCGAGTTGCCAGGCGACAACCTCGGAACCTGAATGATTTGGAGGCTGTCTGCAGGGAGGAGTGGGCCAACATCCCTGCCGAAATGTGCACAAACCTTGTCACCAACTATAAAAACCGTTTGACATCTGTGCTGGCCAATAATGGCTTTTCTACAAAATATTAACATGCTGTTTGTCCAGGGGGTCAAATACTTGTTTTTCCTCATCAGATGGTTATCAATTTTAATGAATTCATATGATGTGATTTTCTGGAATTTTCTTTGGGATTCTGTCTTTCACTGTTAGAATGTACATATGATTAAAATTATAGATCGTTGCATTCTTTGTAAGTGGGCAAACCTGCAAAATCAGCAAGGGGTCAAATACTTTTTTTCCCCCACTGTATAAGTGATTCATAAAAAACTACAAGGGTGCACTCAGACTGCAGATCTCGGCCAGGTGTGTCTGGGGGTATGTGGGTAGGGAACAGGGAGTGCAGGGCAGGCTGTGTGTACAGTATGTATGTATGAGAGTAATGGAATGAAGGGGAGAAAAAAAATTAAATAGTGCATACAAGAAAACGTACACTATAGTGTGAAGTTAGTTAGTGCAAGGTTTTTTTTATATAATATTGTCTCAGTTTTTTAAAGATACATGGAATAGTGTAATGGTATTACAACCCAGCATCCTGGGTTCACTTAACTGTTACTTAATTTTATAATGAAACAATAAACAGGACGACAAGTGCACACTTCTTGTCCAACACCACACAAACTAAAACCCCTCCCAACATCCCTCTCAACTTCCCTCTCTTGAATCTCACTCAACTTCCCTCTCTTGAATCTCACTCAATTGTCCCTCCTAGCACCCTTACAGTACCTCTTTGACCTTCTCCATCCAAACACGCCACCCTGAAACCTCCAGTCCTCAGAAGCTGGCTTGATCTCCATTCCCCACACCAGACTCTGTACCTGTGTTGGTATTGCAGGCCCACCTCCCTCTGGAATGCCCTCCCTGCAGATATCTGCAATGCTTCATCCCTGGACATGTTTAAAACACATCTGTTCACCACAGCCTGGAAACTCCCAGTATCTTTTCTAAAATAAGTTTTTGGCGAAGATAACAAAAACAGGAATTTAGTAATCTTGCATCGTGCCCAACGTGGATCATAACATATCAGGTATAGTTAATCTGTAGATGCTCCAGGTCAAGATAAGACAACCTTTTCTATGCATGTCAGTTTTTCAGCCATGACGAAGGCTAAAAACATGGCCTGCAACAGACTAGTAAGCATTGTTTTTAGTCTAGCCAATTGCCAGATATGCATTTGCCATGCCGTAACATGTATCATAAAATGGAGATTACTGCTGAAAACAAGTTTTAAATTTTAGATCATGCCACATATGTATTATTATAACTAGACATGGTGCTGCCACTAAGCCTTGCTTCCACTAGCAGTATTACAAATAAAAATTCCAAGAGCAGTATCTGGGGGCCTGTTTCAAGAGCTAATGGGCACCTACCCCCCATTTTAGAAAACACTTGTGTACATAAATGTATTTATTTATAGCTGAGACCTTAACCTTTTATTTGCTGTAGAATATTCTAACATAAATTATGCCAGAGAAATACGAGAGTGAATTGTGTGCCAGTATACAATTTTTATTATTATTTTTGTGGTATTTTTATAGTAGCAAAGTCTTTATAGTAATACTATAGTGTTTTTGTAAGGGCAGTCTCCCCTACGCAGGGATGCTCGCAGTCAGTCACAGTTGCAGAGATAAGGTCAGTCTATATAATGTTCATGCTATGTGCTGTAACTTCTATTAGTCTAACCTAAAGGTTATTAACAACAAATTACAACAATTTGAGAAAGTTTTATACCTCAGCAGACAGCAAACTTTGAACACCAACATTCTGTAGGCCTAAGTCAAAGCAGCCACAGCAACTGTGTTGGACAGAAAATGAAACATGAGAACTGCAGGGAGATGAAGAGGGAGAGACAGTACCTGGACAAGAGAGAGATGTGACCCAGTTCATCATAATGCAACACAGAGAGGATACAGAGTTTCATAGAGGAGAGAGCCTAATTAACACAAATCTATCTGTTTATCTGTCTGTCAGTGTCTTCTACTCTTCACTGATAAACAGAACACAGAACAGTAAAGTAACAAAAATCATGATCAAAGAAAGTTTTTATATCAGTCAGTATCCTACTTCTGTCCATACTAGCACGCGCTCTCTCACTCCCTCTCTCTCTCTCTCTCTCTCTCACACACACACACACACTTTTTCTCTAGCCCCTTGCAGAAACATGTTTAACTTTTCATAAAGCTGATGTGCTCCTCAATGTCACTTCGCGTGAACTGACCAATCACAACCTGGATGGGGCGGGACATCAAAAACGTTTCACTTGCTACAGTACACTTTAAAATGTTGAACTCATTGTTATGCATGAATGGTTACTGAACAAGGGAAGTGCTTTTTTGCCACGTCAGGCACTGATTTTAACATTTATTGTTACGGCCGCTCAGCAATCACTCCTCTCCGAGAAGGGGTTTTCAGCTGCACAGTGACGCAATGTTGCGTAATCGGCGCATGCCACGGGACATTTCCTACTTGTCAGCACAACTGAGAGAGCCAGGAGCCAGGAGGAAGGCTGTCGCTGGGAAACACACCACTTCACATTTCAACGTAAACTGACCATTGTGCGAAAAGATGTGAGTGTACTTCACTGACACATTAACTTATATTTTGGCTGACAGCACTCTGATGTGTATTATATGTAAGGTGAATCCCGTCCATAAATGTGCCTCTGATAGTCTGCCGACCCTTGTCCCCATATGATTATCCACGTGTACTCCCTCCCCTCCCCTGCTCTCATTTTTGAGCTCACCCTAATGGTCAGTTTCCTACCTGGCCACCATCTCCTTCACGCCTCCAGTTATTTAAATAGCACCCGCACAAGGTGAAACTGTCACAGAGGAGTTTCTTCTAGTAACCTTCTTATAATTAGGACGTTAATTGCCAGACTACATTGCCATTGTAGACTAATTTTGAAATAAGTTCAAATCAACCAAAGACCACCATGGAACAAGGTATGAGCAGAGTATAAATGGATCATTTTACTGATGTGTGAAGATTTGATTGTGTGGCTCGCTTGACACATAAGCCTGATGCAAGTGATGTTTGGACTTTGTTGAAGCTGCCACATGTTGTTAAGTGCTTCAGCTGGTGGAAGTAATCCTACTGTGAACCATGTGCTGGAGCTGACAGATGGATCCATGTAGCTTTGCCTGCTTGATTGTTAACCTGCAGTTATCCCAGTGTGTAGTAGTGGACTGTGACAACATTTATCTTAACTCAGTTATCATCTTTTAACTGCTGATAAGAGGTTTCAGGAACACTTGGCTGTGCTGCTGGCAGTTTAGCAAACTGATTTATGGGCTGTCTGCTGAAGTACAGCAACAGAAGATCAGTGTAAAAAGGTTTTCAAGTTTGTCTTTGATTGAATGCTCATTTTATTATGAATGTCATAGCCATTTATTAGCCACCTGTTCGTTTTATTGCATCATGTCCTCAATCTGCTGGTACATGTTACTACAGATCAATGGCTTTCTTGGCTCTGGCAAAGCTGATGAATGAATTTAATCTAAATATTTGGAGCATTTGTCATTGAGGGTTTCGGGATTTTATTAATTTATTTATTTTAAACATTTCCAGTTAGATTTTATGCGGTAATCTCCCTTTTGACAGAGCAAGTAAAATCTGTTGTGTTGTGGAAGTAGAACATAAGTGTATTGTTTTAAGATAGCTTGCTATAATCAGATTTTAACATATATTAACATATATCTCTGTCAAATATCACCTTTGAAAGAAGATACAAATACATACAGATATAATTGGTAAGATAAACATGATGTGCTTGTTTTTGTTTTCTCAACCACTACTTGATAAATGATTCACAGACATGAACTTTGCCACATATTCAAGGAGAAATATGATTAGTATAACTATTATTTCCTGTTATGACGAAATTATTAATAGTTCATCACATGAATATTCACAATCTTGATAGGGCGTTTTATGGAAATGAGCTACACAGTTAGATGCCTACAGCACTGTTATATGAATGTATTAAATATGTATGCGTCATTATTATTGTGTAACTATGTAGCCTTCCTCCCCTTTTGTTTGTGAGCAGTACAATTAAATACATTACTTTTCTTGATCACCATCCTCCTGTAATAATGGATATTGTATTATTAGTTTACTTTGTGTCCTTTTTGCCGACCTAATCTGGACACTTGTGTGCTTCACAGCTCGTAGCAGCATGACAGAGTTTTGGAAGGAGCACTCCAAGGACGCCACAGTGGAGGAGATGATGCTGGACTCTCGTGCGAGGGAGCTGACCCAGCACGAGCTGCCCGAGATCCTCTCCATGCTGCCCTGCCTGGATGGATACAGAGTGCTGGAACTGGGAGCTGGCATCGGGTGAGCATATAGAAGCACTCGACTGTCTAGTAGTAGGTGATTTGTGTGTGACCAGGGTTTTCAAGGTATCTGTTAAATTTAGGACAGAAGACATGAAAGTGAGTCTGATGAGCTCCTGATTTGCACGCAAGAAGTGAAAGGATCTTTAGAAAAGCTTTGTAAACAAGAGCCAATGATGCTCTCTTGTTGCAAAGACAGAAATCCAGCAAAAGAATCACAGTGGACAACATCAGGCCATGCTCACAACAAGCTAAGACGGAGAGAAAGCCTGTCTCTACAAGACTATATGTGGGAAAATGTGCCTTATTCCTATACAAGAATGCAAGCTAGTTTGTTAGTCAATACTTTGAAAGAGTTCTTCAATACAAGCTCTGTTCACTGGTTTTGTCTGCTTTTAAGACAAGTGCTTTTACTGACAAATGTCTCTACAGTCGTTACACCAGCCACCTGCTGGCCAGGGCCGGCCATGTGACTGCTGTCGACTTCATGGACAGCTTTGTGGAGAGGAACAGGCAGGACAATGGTCACCATAGCAACGCTACCTTCATCCAAGCTGATGTCACAAAGCTGGACGTCCCCCAAAACAGGTGTGTTTTCAGATATCTGTACATTACTAACACTTAATATCTTTAGCAGCACTCTAGGAATAGCACACCACTGTGGTCCAGACTGAAAAATCTCAACAACTATTGGATGGATTTGCAATTTGGTGACATTCATGGTCCTCAGACGATGATGCCTACTGATTCGGTGATACCCTGACTTTTCCTGTAGCGCCACCATGAGGTTGATTTGTGGTTTTTGCTGAAATGTCTGGACAATGTTGAATCGATTTCCATGATATTATGTCCAGACATTCATGCCCACTTCAGGAGGAATTATAATTATTTTGGTGATCCTTTACGTTTTTTGTTTAGTAACATAACCAAGTCAAACTTTTGATTTGTCTGCTGATGTTAGCATTTAGCCTACAGCTTCACACTGCCACTAGCATCTTCTGATGGAGAATGAATGACAGTCATGACTATCTGCTGTTGGGTCATAAAGGCAAAGATATTAATAATGGGTGGCGATGGTAAAGTGGATAAGACATATGGGAGATGTGGGTTCAATTCCCACTACGATACATCCACCAATGTGTCCCTGAGCAAGACACATAACCCCTAGTTGCTCCAGAGGCATGCGACCTCTGACATTTTTAGCAATTGTAAATTGCTTTGGATAAAAGCATAAGCTAAATAGCTAAATGTTAATAAGCTTTGACTAATTTATTCAGTCAGTGCAGCACTTGTAGTGTAAGATATCGACACTGTTGTTTTACATGAGAAACATAGATAAATGAAAAAAACAGTTTATGTCCTTTATATTTTAACATATTCATTAAATGTTGTCCTCAGCATTGACTTCATCTTCTCCAACTGGCTGCTGATGTACCTGAGTGACGAGGAGCTAAAGTCCTTCATGGAGAAGATGCTGGGCTGGCTGCGGCCCGGTGGCTTTCTCTTCTTCAGGGAGTCCTGCAACCACCAGTCAGGTACTGAGCTAACAATAAAACGTCCACATCTCTCTTTCATGTGAGAAAGATTTAAACATTGGTGAGAACTGAATCAGTTTCTGCTCTGAATGTAATTAGTCTTTCTCAGGTGATTATGAATGTTTAGCAACAGTAGACAATATATTTTTCTTAACAAACACATAAGGGGAAGGATTCTTTTAACTTCTAACATCTACCAAGGTGACTCCAAGATGGACTTCAACCCCACCTGCTACCGCTCTGAGGCACAATACAGCCACATGGTATCATCAGTACAAGTGGAGGGGCCAGAGGGGGGCCAGAAGTTTGGTTTTGAGATGGTGTTAAAAAAGAAAGTTAAGACCTATATTGAGGTACAGTCATTTAATTTAAGTCTTCTGAAAGTTTAAACTAGAAGGACATAGCAATGTGTGATGTAGGCATGAGGATGTGCAGTTAACACTCTCCTTTCTCCCCTTCACTCCCTGCCCTCCCGTCTCCATCCTTTCAATCACTTGTCCAGATGAAAAACAATCCAAATCAGATCTGCTGGCTGCTGGAGAAGGTTCCCCACTCCTCGAATTCCCAGAACGCGTTCAACACCTTCCAACAGTTCCTGGACAACCAGCAGTACACCCGCCGTGGGATCCTACGCTACGAGAAGATGTTTGGGGCTGGTTACATCAGCACAGGCGGGCCCAGCACCACCAAGGTAGGAATAAAGTCTGGAAAATACCAAAGTAATAGGCTGGAAGGATTCAATAAGTGCTTCTTAGAAGGGATACAAAAAGAACACAGAATAAAGAGGTGTGATTTCAAAAGTGAAAAGTTCTGTAAACAAATGACTTGTGTGACTGAAGTTGATAAAGTTAAAAACGGCATTAAATAAATGTACTCACCACTTTGGTACTGACAGAAATACCTCAACAACTATTGGATGGATTGCTAATATATTCAGGAGATCACCTGACTTTTCCTCTGGCAATGACTTTGAAATTTATGGTTTTGAGTGAAATGTCTTGACAGCTGTTGGATGTATTGCTATGCTATTGCTACACATGTTCCAACCCCCCCCACTCCCCATCTAGGATATATTGTAATTTGTTTAGAACTTTGGTTTATGACCAATTACTAGCTAAATTAACGACATTCCAATTTTGCTAATTAGCATGTTAACATGCTAAACTAAGATGGTGAATATACCTGCTTAACATCAGAATATTAGCATTGTCAATGTGAGCATGTTAATATGTTGACATTAGCATTTAGGGGGTTCCTAAGTACAGCCTCACAGAGTTGTAAGTATGGCTGTAGACTCTTAGTGTTATTATCAACAAATGCTACAAATTACCTTCAACAGCACCAGATCTGGCCTTTATCGTATTGGCTTTATCAGCGAATACTCCTCTTTCCTCCTGATTCCTCTGTTCTCTTTGAAAGTTATCTTTGTGTTAGAGAAGCTGCACTTGCTTTTGAAAGGGCACGCTTTCCATATGAACACACCTGTGCCAAGCAGACATCACACCCCAAAAAAATAAGTCTTTCTTAATATAGATAGATTTCCATGACTTATGAATAAGTGTAAATGTGAAATATGATTACTTTACTGTACACATATTTTGTATGTTATAAAGAATCAATATGCAAGTAATGAATAAAATTATAACAACAATTCACACTGTTGCATAAAACCTACACCCCTCAACACTTTGGTACTAATCATCATCTTTATTTACCCAACACTGAGATACTGAATTTTTCTATACAGAACTATGTAGATTTATCACTTAGGGGTTTGATTAAACCAAAGAATTTACCTTTTTTGTACTAATAGGAGTTTGTGGACCTGCTGAACCTGAAGCCCGGACAGAAGGTTCTAGATGTTGGCTGTGGCATTGGTGGAGGAGACTTCTACATGGCTAAGGTAAGAGCCAAGCAATCGGCCGTAGTTAGGGTGATACTAATAATGATAATAGAGGGAATTTATAATGATTATAATGATTGAAAACACTATTATGATGGCTATGATTATGGTATGTTTCAGACCTTTGGAGTGGAAGTGCTTGGCCTGGACCTGTCAGACAACATGGTGGATATTGCTATGGAGCGGGCGATTACTGAGAAGCTGCCATCAGTATGTCTAAATATTCCCTTATCCTATTGGTTTAAACACCAAAGATAATGGTTTGATTAATGGTTTGTTTGTTTTTAAAAATCAGTAATGGCATGTGCTCTACCTCAGGTCCAGTTTGAGGTGGCTGATGCCACTAAGAGGACGTTCCCAGAAGGTTCCTTTGATGTGATCTACAGCAGAGACACAATCCTGCACATAAATGACAAACTGGCACTTTTCAAACGCTTCCATGTGAGGTTTTTGTCATACTGTAGACAATAGCATTAAGTGTCATTTTTTTTACACTGTTGATTTCCAAACGTCTCTTTGCATTTGTTCTTTGTGTCCAGTCATGGTTAAAGCCAGGTGGCCAGTTGCTTATCAGTGATTACTGCTGTGGGGAGAAGCCCTGGACACCAGTGTTTGAGGCCTACGTCAAAAAGAGAGGCTACGTCCTCTATACTCCCTCACAGTATGGCAAGGTAAATATACAGTAGAGCCTAATTATGTAATAGTTTGTGAAAGGACTACACTGCCCTTGGGGGAGTTCAGCCCTTTAGTCCTCTTTACCAATATGGGACGTTTGGTGCAGTGAGCTCAGGTAGTGGGCCGAAATGCAGACACAAACACAGCTGGATCAGTTCTCTTGATTATTTAATAATTCAAACACAAAATATACAATTTATGGTTGCAGGTAGGGTTTCAAAATAAACAAAGAGTGAATAGTCCGAAAAGTCCAACTAAACGACAGACGAAACAATAATCCAGGAGACTGGCAGATGAGAACATTAAAGTCCCAGATCACAGTGATCGTAACCCAAACGACAGGGTTTCAGGCAGAGACACAAGACAGGGTAGTACACAGATACACAGCACACGAATGACACACCCATATTGAGTAACTCATAAAAAGTCTTCTACTGTACAGAAAGCTCAAATGCACAAATGGTGTGGCTGTGTGCACTATGTGGTGCTAATGTGTTAATAATGTCTGTCAGCTGCTGTTGCTGTTCCCACTGTTCTTTACCTCTTCTGTCCTGTAGTTCATTGAGGAAGCTGGTTTCTGCAACGTTGAGGCAGAAGACCGGACAGACCAATTCATCCAGGTCATTAAGACAGAGCTGCAGAGAGCAGAGGCCATCAAGGGTGAATTCATTGAGGTTAGCATGCACACACGTGCGTGTGCACACACACACACACACACACACAGAAACGGTGTTAAAATTACAAGGTTATACTTACACACATATCCATGTTGGGTTCCAGCCTGACTGTTCTTCATCCCTTGCAGGAATTATCTGAAGAGGACTATTTTGCAATAGTAAATGGATGGAGAGAAAAACTGGCACGTTCCAACAGTGGAGACCAACGATGGGGACTATTTTATGCAAAAAGAAAGTGATTGATAGAGAAGATAGTACAAGAAAAAAAGAGAATACTTCTTTCTTATTTTGTTATTGCTTTTATCTTTCTTAATTGCTTGTTTTTTGTTTAAAAAAAAAACAAAATTATGCTGAGTGAGCAACATGGAGAAAAAGATATACCTACATAATATATAGAAAATATACATAACATAAAGTGCTGGCCTATATTAAAATATGGTAACAAAATAAAACAAAACAATATTTACAATTATTTATATACATATATACAGACACGTATACACCCCAAACATTACACAGTGTATTTTTTGAATTGGCATCTGGGGTGAATGCAAACAGCAGCAACCAGATGATTATATGAAAGTTTCATCTTCACAATAAACAGCCTGACATATGGGAAACGGAGTCCATCTTGACTGTGTTTGAGCACCAAGCATCATCGATGTAAAACACTGGAGTCTTCTGCTGACAGCTCAGAACATGGACCACCTGCTGAGTGCTTCATCCGGGATGTTGATGGGGCAGGTCTCTGTAACAATGTGGGCAGTCTCTGAATTCCGTTGCCTGGTCAAAATGATTCCCATTTTGTCCAGACTGGCTTTTTAGGAGCAGAATTGAACCCAAGCTGGGCCAGCATGGCTCCTCTCCTGGCTCTCTTTTCTCTCCTCTGAGCGATCACCGCACCCTGGTCTGGTTGTTTGGACCAGGTGGATCATGGTATGCTGCTCTTAAATCCAAAACCCCAAAATCTCCATCTTCCAATATCTGTATTTAGCCAATGTCAGAGGTAACGCATGTTTTGGCAATTAAGCCAAAAAAAATTATTATTACATTGTATTACATTGACATGCTATTAACCATCATACATTTCAAACATCTGTGATTCAATAATTAGTAAAGAATAGCTGCAGGAACCTTTTTTGGTGTGTCCAATTGGCAGATATTGATTTTTGGTTTAGTATTTCTTTTGGTTTGAAACAGCTTTTTATTGAGTATTTTTAAACCATGTTAGCCTTTAATTGCCTGCATCAAGTCTTATTTTTGGATAGTTGCATGGACTTCTTCTCATATTAGTGAGAACATGTAAAACTGAAACTATACTGTGGATTAAGTCCACCTTGAAGTGTCTCCAGCTTGAAAGCCTTGACAGAAGCCCTTATATCAATATGCTATATGACTTACAAATAACTACATAAATACTAAATAAAAGTTTATGTTGCAATTTAATCATCCATGTCATTTGGATGGATTGAAAATGTGTTCAAATACCATTTACATGGTCCTGTCTGGAACAACTTCACCATGATATTTCCAGTGTTGGGCAGTAGCGTCGCTACAAGTAGCGCCGTTGCCGTTGTCATACATTTTATGGCAGGTTGAATATATAGACTGAAATTATTTGTATTCCACTATAACTACTGCTGGGAAAATAGAAACGTCTTCATATTCACCCCTGTTATTAGTCATGATGTGAACAATACACAAAATTAAATACTTGATAGTAGGCCATCATCTGTGCATTATAAAGGGGGGAGACAAATAGAAAAAAGAAAAAAGAGAAAATAGAAACGTCCCCATATTCAACCTTGTTATTAGTCATGATGTGAAGTATACACAAATCATCTGTGCATTATAAAGGGGGAAACATATTTTCACAGACTGCATGTCCAGCCTGGACCAGTAGGCTACTGTTATCGCTTTTTGTGTAAGAAAAGTTTAAATGCAATGCATTATTAAATTGTTATGATAATAATTTACCCTTTAAGGAGGGGGACAATTTCCAGCAATATCCAAAGGCCATGCAATGGAAACATGGATTACAAGGACAAAATATTGTCTACAATGCTGCATTCAGTTTAATGTACATTTCGAGTCAAGGAGATGTAACGTTGAGGCGAGCAAAGTGTTAAACTGATTACAGTGATGTTGATACAGTATCGATGGCGTATGTAGGAGCATTTTACGTGAAAAAGGTGACAGTCTGTCTGAATCTAGCTTCTAAACAGTAACATGGATGACAAAGTGATCGACTACGTGGTCAGTTATAACAGACTATCGCGAAATAAATGCTTTACGAGTGAAACTAAATGCTCGTCTTGTGTAACGTTAGACATTCTCAACTGAGTGCAATGAATAATACAACGTTCGATAACACATAACGTAAGCCTATAAAAACGTTTATAAGTGCTAGCTTGCTCTACACAAACCTCGTTAATAAAACAATACTAAAACCATAGATTAAACAATCCATATGGTATATTTTTCATTCACTTTGATGAAATCGAAGGTCCAAAAAACGTCACTCTTGTAGCATGTTTTGCTAACAAAATGGCGTTTAAAACAAATGGCGTTTTATTTTGACACGCCGTAAAAAGCGGCGTTTTGTTAACTAAACATACGGCGTAAACAACGGCGTTTTCTAAAATGATAATGAGCTCCGCCCTGTGGATTTTACAGCCACTAAATTTGAACTGTTGTCACCCAATCAGTACAGAAGAAGAACAGACCACACAAATTCAGCACTGATCTACTTTACTGTGATTGTAGCCACCCAAAGGCAGAAAGTAACCACAGACAAGCATGAAAAACTCAACACAAAAGTCCCAGACTGATCAAGTAAATTGACTACATTTACTAAAATTTGAGCTACTCTAGGTTATAGCTTGTAACATCTATTGATTGATGATTTTAGATCAAATTTGACATAAATAATTAATTTGCATTTTATTTATCATCATTGTCAGATTAAAGTATCTCCTAAAATAGAACATACAAAGAAAGTAAGAAATCACCATAAGTGGAACAACTATCTTTACATGGTCATCAGTGAACAGTTTAAGCCTCAATTGTCTTTTTATGACCCCTTC
>NC_060168.1:18849050-18853717 GCF_021292245.1 Micropterus dolomieu
GTCATTGGTCGAGGTGGAGCTAGTTTGAACTACTTCATTCACAGAAAGAAGAATCACCAGCGTCTGTTGATAAAAGAGACGCTTTAATAAAACACAGACTGCAGTTTGTTCATGACGACAGGTGTGTTTGTATTAAAGTGTCAAATGTGCTGCTGAGGACACGACGACCTCAGGTGACCTTTACACGTCTGTCAGCTCTTTTAGTTGTGTGGAGGGAAAAAGAGAAAGTTATACCTCCACTGGTAATTATTTTCTTTTGACTTCCTGCTTTCTTACAGTGCAGACGCTTTGCTGCTTGCTCTTGCCTCTCCTTGCATTCTTTTGCTTAAACTCTCTTTTTTCCCTCCTGCTAGAAATCAGCAGCTCTTGGATACTTTTAAATCACTGGGACTGTCAGATAAAGTTACCAAACTTTAAAAACTTTTATGATCTTAGTGCTATGTGAGTGCGGCCTATCAATAGCACTAGCCTGTACTGCAGTGACTGGAGTTATAGCTAATGCTAATTAGCAACAAGATGCCCCCCTTCTCCACCGACGACTTCTACAAACTTCTACAGAAAATTACTGTGCTGGAAACCAAGACCCACAAGTTGGAAGTGAATGTGGAAGTGAATGGACTATGTGGGAATGACACCACTTTACCGTGGACCCAAAACAGTGGACAAGAGCATGCTAACACACGGCTAATTACCCAGATAGCAGAGGACTGTGGGGCGGATCCGCCTTCAAGCCGGCACATTCGCCGTACGCTCTCTCCTCCTGTCTAAGGCAAGCCATTAGTGCCAAAAAACGTCACTCTTGTAGCATGTTTTGCTAACAAAACGGCGTTTAAAACGGCGTTTTGTTAACTAAACACATGGCGTAAAAAACGGCGTTTTCTAAAATGATAATGAGCTCCGCCCTGTGGATTTTAAAGCCACTAAATTTGAACTGTTGTCACCCAATCAGTACAGAAGAAGAACAGACCACACTAATTCAGCACTAATCTACTTTACTGTGATCGTAGCCACCCATAGGCAGAAAGTAACTACAGACAAACATGAAAAACTCAACACAAAAGTCCCAGACTGATCAAGTAAATTAACTACATTTACTAAAATTTGAGCTACTCTAGGTTATAGCTTGTAACATCTATTGATTGATGATTTTAGATCAAATTTGACATAAATAATTAATTTGCATTTTATTTATCATCATTGTCAGATTAAAGTATCTCCTAAAATAGAACATACAAAGAAAGTAAGAAATCACCATAAGTGGAACAACTATCTTTACATGGTCATCAGTGAACAGTTTAAGCCTCAATTGTCTTTTTATGACCCCTTCAGTCTGTGTACTATTGATAGCGAGCCTACCCTTGTTTCTACCAAGCTTTGTTTTACCATGTCATCCTAAATCCAGGCCAAAGGCAACCTGACACAAACGTGTGTTTCAGTCCATTCAGGGAAAAAACAGCTTGTCATTTATTCCCTGGCTGGAATCTTTTTATTTATTTATCCAAAGCTATCCTTCCGGACTCCTGCGATAATATATATGTTACCCCAAAACACTACACTATACAAGCTGCTACCACACCAGCAAATTCCTCGTAATATTCTGATTCTGAAAGATAGTTGGTTTTAAAAAAAAAAAACCTGCATTGCTTTCCTCCAAAATGGACATATTTGAGAAAGGTTACCTGAACTCTTTGTGAAAGCATACCTTCTGATGATACCTAAGCTAAATAAAATGCATGTTTTGAAATCATGTTAATCATCAATAAGCTATCTTTACATTGTGAATAATGTTGGCTGATAATGACAAAATGAAATCAGTTTAATCAGTAAGGTTAAAATTTATTTAACTGTGTAAACCACACAACATTCAAAATTACATCCCAAAGTTCATCCCAATTCATTTTTCAATTCAATTCAATTTTATTTATATAGCGCCAAATCACAACAACAGTTATCTCACAGCGCTTTTCATAAAAGAGCAGGTCTAGACCGTACTCTGTGATGCTATTTACAGAAGCCCACCAAGAGCAAGCACTAGGCGACAGAGGCAAGGAAAAACTTCCTTTTAAGAGGCAGAAACCTCGAGCAGAACCATGGCTCAGGGTGGGCGGCCATCTGCCTAAATTAAATAAAAAATTTTTAGAACATAATTATGAACAACCAGGATGACGAATCTGTCAGAATATTTGTGAGAGACAATTGATTGGAGTCTTTACTACTACTAGATATTTGACTTAATACTTTGAACAATTAGGAATTATATTAAAACCATTAAAACCAGTAAAGGTATTTTAAAAATAATGCAAAAAAATAATTACGCTCATTTTAATGAACAACTGTAACCAATATAGCCTATGTACATCAGTGTGTGTGCGTCTGCGTGAGGCTCCAGCTGCTGACGGGCATCACTAGTGGTCCAGTCCATCGTAGGATGAGTGGAAGTTCTTGGGCAAAACATAACAAAATAGTTGGATAGAAGAATTTAAAAGGGAAAAGAGGGAAAGAATTTTAATAGATTACAAAGTATGTCTTTCATAGTGTAAAGGTAAATGTTCCAACACCACACAGTAGAGATATTCTGTATGTCAAAAGTCCTACATTCACATTTTAAGATGGAAAGTAAAGCTAATTCTAACTACTTTATATTTTGCTTTGTGGCTTTATCTGTGAAAATACATCATACTCTAGTTTTTGAATATGTTTTTAATTTATAATCTGCAGAGTAACTAGTAACTAAAGCCGTCAAAATAAATGTAGTGGAGTAGTACCTCAAAAAGAAGAGTAATTGGGCGCGTGTACTTGGGTACTTTTCACAACTGATTTCTATTGACATAGAAGGCAATATTTGTGCAAGAATGTATATGTCTGATAAAATACCTGATTGTTTGGAGGTCATGCAAGGTTGGATACCCAGCTTTTCCCCAGTTCCCCATCTGGCTGAAGTCCTTGAAGATACGTACCTCACACGGTATGCCCTGGAATTGGAGTGAGTGCCACTAAGGTCTTGTCATCTGCATCTTCTTTGTCCTTCTGCTTCGCAGCCTGTGTGTCCCATGAAGCTGCTTCTATGTTTCCAGGCTTGAATGAACAGTAGGCATCGCGCTGGTCTTTCTTTCTTCTAAAACTTACATTGACAGAGGCTGTTTGCAAGAGGGCTTATACTCAATGTGCAGGTGACTGATGGACTTGAATACAACCTCCAGGTAGAGAGTAGCCACTACCAAATACTTGAACATTTATTGGCCAGAGACAGGTGTGCAAAGTGTGTAATGACTTCCAAACTTGCCTTCTCCAGTTTTGCCCTAAGGCTGTGGTCTACCACCTCTTCAATGGTTGCTGGACTAGGTGGTAGACCACAGACTTGATTAAAAAGCCTCTTGGAAAAAAAGTGTGGCGACACCCCTTCATGGATGAGACAAACTGCCAACATTTGGCCCACAAGTCTATAAGTGTTGTTGTGAAGAGCTATAAAATAAAGAAAATTAAAATTGATCAAAGTAATGTTAAATAAAGCTGTGGAGTGTAGACATACATTAAATGAGTATGTTTCCTGACATTATTGGGAAAAAAACAAACAAACAAAAAAACATACCAACACTGTCAAGGGCCAAGGTACAGGCTTCAAAAGGCCCTTCAAATATTTGATGCTCCTGGAGTTGTTGCATTAGCAACCTACAAAATTCCCTTGTGGGCCCACCATTGTCGATGGCACCTTCTCCTTCACCATCCTCATCTATGAAAACGATGTCCAGCTTGGACTGTGGATTGAAGGCTGGTCGCCGGAAGGCTCTCTCGTCACATTCAAATTCTTCATTGCGAAGTTATCTGATTGGCTGTGGGAGCCAGATGGTGAACCCTTGATTGTAGGGACTGAAGTGCCACAGCAATGTCAAAAGCTCTGTATTGATAGAGAAAAAACGCTGAAGTTACAATCATTTAAACCAGTGGTTCTCCAAGTTTTTGTCACACCATCACCTTGCACTATAAGGGTGTTGTAGTATTTTCAGAAAATGTGTACTTACTCTTCAGTTCCCTCCTGGTATGGGCTTGATGGAGCGGAGGATATATAGAAATGATTGTGAGCTGGAGAGGGAGCAGGGGAAGAGGTGTGGATTGGTGGGGAGGGAGCAGGGGCATAGGTGTGGATTGTGATTGGTGGAGAGGGAGCAGGGGAAGAGGTGTGGATTGTGATTGGTGGAGCAGGAAAAGTGGTCCCAACTGCAATTGGTGGTGCAGCTGGTGTTTGCTCCAGTGGTATGGAGGGGTTTGACATAACATCCTAAAATGAAATGATGAACAACATTAATATGCATGTGAAGGCTCATACAGTTTCAGCCACAACTTTATATCTTTATAAGTAAAGGCAAGGAGCATCTGAAGCGAACTAATAGGAGTAATCCACTTAAATGGAGGTGAGGC
Source organism: Micropterus dolomieu (assembly GCF_021292245.1). Lineage (NCBI taxonomy): Eukaryota > Metazoa > Chordata > Actinopteri > Centrarchiformes > Centrarchidae > Micropterus > Micropterus dolomieu. The sequence continues at coordinate 18,853,467 of NC_060168.1, forward strand.
AGGCAGAAATCAACCAAATATCCAAAAAAAAAGCAACAATACAAACTGAGAAGGCCAGCAAGAACCAAAGTACAGAATCCCCAAAGAAACAGAAAAATTGTTAGACAAGATCAGATAATCAACACTAACAGGAAAAAAAGCTAGATAAGAAACAAGAAGTCGAACTACTACAAAATACATAAGGGTGCATTTAACAAAATAAAAGACAACATATAACAAATGCTTAACACCATATAATCATGGACAAGGAA
>NC_060168.1:18853817-18890444 GCF_021292245.1 Micropterus dolomieu
TGTTGATTTCCAAACGTCTCTTTGCATTTGTTCTTTGTGTCCAGTCATGGTTAAAGCCAGGTGGCCAGTTGCTTATCAGTGATTACTGCTGTGGGGAGAAGCCCTGGACACCAGTGTTTGAGGCCTACGTCAAACAGAGAGGCTACGTCCTCTATACTCCCTCACAGTATGGCAAGGTAAATATACAGTAGAGCCTAATTATGTAATAGTTTGTGAAAGGACTACACTGCCCTTGGGGGAGTTCAGCCCTTTAGTCCTCTTTACCAATATGGGACGAGAGGATTGGCACTCAAATTATTGCTAAGACTCTTTACCATCCAATATGTGAAATAAGCTGCTTGAACAATCAACCTATATGGCCATTTTTCTGGTGAGGACGGGCTGGTCCAATGAAGGCACTCAGTGCCCTTAAAGAAATAATAAAATTATAGTTACAGTCACAAGTTATAGTTAATGAGCAAGATCTTTTTTGTTTAACCAGATTCAGTCACTATATTATCAAAGCACCAGACTACCTTGACGAAAAAAATTTAATTTTACCTCACGAGAGTGGTTGATCTACCGCTGAAGACTTTGTGAAACCAGATACCCATATGCATAGGTGTCATTTACATTGGGGACGAGCACTGAGCACTTTTTGAAATTGTTGATTTTGTCCCCACCACTTTTTGAAAGCATTTTCTAAACGTTGTCTGAAAATTAGCTTGCAACAATGTTAAATAAAAGTTCTATGAGAAAGGTTTACTTGCGCAATAGGAAAACATGAAATGCAATGTAAATATAGAAGAAACAGATCTGCCTTGTCCAAAAAAAAAGTTACTTAGGCTAAAGAAACAAGGGGCTAATAATTATTATTATTATTGTTGTCGTTAATGTTTTTTTTATTCTGAATTGTCGGCCACATGAATTATGTTTCCCTTCATATAAATAAAGACATTTCCACCATAAATTGGTGCCAAAAATATCTCTACAATGCAGGAAATTAAGAGTTTAATGCTCAAAATCTTTAAAACCCCCCAATCGAATAGCCGATTTGATCAATGAATATTTATTTAAATAGTATTGGAGTATCTTGTTGTCTTGTTCTTGTGACTACAAAATTGTGCATTATCACGTCTCGTGCCCTAAGTGTTTCGTCACACCCCTAATATGAGCCCCTAAATGTCCCCACCACTTTTAAACACAAAGTGACACCCTTGCCCATATGGAGTAACACAAAAAAGTATTCTGCTGCACAGAAAGCCCAAATGGGGTGACTGCTCACTATGGATGTGTTGTTAATGTGTTACTAGTGTCGGTCAGCTGCTGTTGCTGTTCCCCCTCTACTTCACCTCTTCTGTCTCTTCTCCCGTAGTTCATTGAGGAAGCTGGTTTCTGCAACGTTCGGGCAGAAGACCGGACACCCCAGTTCATCCAGGTCATTAAGACAGAGCTGCAAAGAGCAGAGGTCATCAAGGATGAATTCATTGAGGTTAGCATGCACATGCAAACATGCACAGTCACACGCACATACACACACACAAAATATGGTGTCAAAATTACATGGTTATACTTGCACACACATCATTCATGTTTAGTTCCAACCTGACTGTTCTTCATCCCCTGCAGGAATTATCTGAAGAGGACTATTTTGCAATAGTAAGTGGATGGAGTGAAAAACTGGGACGTTCCAACAGTGGAGACCAACGATGGGGACTATTTTATGCAACTAAGGATTGAGTGATTGATGGGGAAGATAATAAAAGGAAAAAAAAGAAATGTTTTATTCTTATTTCCTTGTTGTTTTTTGCTTTTGTCTTTAATTAATTGCTTGTTTTCACTTGTTGGGGATTAAAAGTAAAAGTAATTTAAGAAGGAAGCATGCATTGTCTGTTAAACCTGTTACAGCGGCATTTTATTTAAAGTGGGGCACTGTCAATGTGCTGTGTGAGCAAAGGGGAGAATATATATATATCTATAATATATAGAAAATATACATCAATACACAACAATTATAACAGTATTACAATGTTGACTTGCTATTAACATGATGTTACAATGGGCAAAAAATATTTATTATAAAATATATATATTTTTAAACCAAATTAAATTTGTTATTGCCCATTTAAATATTTGAATGAAAATCTGTCACAACTTAGACTAATACATAAAACAACATTGTTTTATTGCCTAGCCATGCATTGTGTAAGACATTTCAGGACATATTTCTCCTCTTCACTCCACAATAAAAAACAGAAGATGAAATTGAACTGGTTTTGTTAGTTTGATGTCCTGGACTGTAACTGCCAGTAGAGTCAAACTCCTACTACCAATGACAACAGATGTTGCTTTGCCCCATGGCTCATTCATTGACTTCACTGTTAAAGTGACTCATAAAATGTTATTTAAAGCTAATTAGTCTGCATGTTCATGTCTAAATCCCCTGGTTTGCCTGAAACGGAATTATCTGTTAGATTTTTATACAGATAAAACAGCTAGATCACGGCAGTCAGAAGCAGGAAACAGAACCTAAGCATTAACATATCGACACAATAACACCAAAATTAAGCAGGCAACAGTAAAAACTGCATCAGCGTTTATTTTTTTTATTGCACATTATTTACATTACACAGTCCACCTCTGCACAGATGGTTAAAAGCCTTTAAAGCCTAAATCCTACAAGAATGATTGAAGTATTGTCCGGGTGTGATCTGAAAGGATAGCAGGCATGAGCAGTGGCTCAGAGCAAAAACATTGAAATTGACACACCTGCACTCTCAAAATGTGGAACAGTGAATCTCACACACCTTCTGAACAGCTGCTAATTAATAGGACAAAACGGTAGAACTCCTGGATGCACTTCATCCATGATCTAATTGTGCAAACATTCCTGTCTGATCTGTGCAGCTTTGCAATGGTGATTCTGATGTCTTCTCTAATCTAACTGCTAAATTCAGCAGATGTTTCTGAAGACAATAAGAGGGCAGCAGTATATTTTGGATTACAGCCTGGTGGAAACTGTCTTTACAAAGATGTTAAAGTATCAACCTCTGTTAACAGCTATTTCACAGTTGAAAGCTTAGGCAATTTTCAGTCATGGCGACAGACTTGCAGCTGTCAGGAATGGCTAAAGGACATAAGAGATGTACATATTATTATTGTGATATTTTGCAGTTTTTTGACAGCAGATGGTGTTACTTTGCGCTTCAACTGGGCTCCCGAAGATATACACTGGTAACAGGATAAGAGGAGCTGTCAATCATAAGAGATGTACATATTATTATTGTGATATTTTGCAGTTTTTTGACAGCAGATGGTGTTACTTTGCGCTTCAACTGGGCTCCCAAAGATATACACTGGTAAAAGGATAAGAGGAGCTGCCAATCACAGGCAATGTCAAAGAGAACTTATGAGTTAAAAAAATAAATCATAACAAGTTTAGATAGACCATATTGTGCATCCTCAAAAAGAAATATAATAAGTTGCCATAATCATCTTTACACTGTGTGTGTACATCATGGTGAGCCAGTGAACTCGTCTTCTGCTATCTCTCATTTGACTTCCTTTGCCCGGAGGACGCTACGCCCACTGCTTGTGTCTTGTTACGTGCCTGCGCGCATAAAAAACAGACAGACTACACGAGAGGCAAAATACACAGTCGCGAAACATGGCGAGGTTAAGCGAACATGGGATTCGTCTGAGTTCAGTATGTATTTCCCATTTTTTATTTGTATGACTTTTGCTTCAGAGGCAGAAGAATGACAGTTAAAAGTGAAACGAACTCACTGACTTGTTCTTAATTTCATTTCAAGATGAGCCCGTCCTTCCTGAACAGCAACTCTACAAGTCACACCTGGCCTTTCAGCGCGGTGGCAGAGTTAATAGGTAGGTCACAATATTGAATCAATATTATCGAAACTTCGCGTGGTCCTGTGCACCTGCAGCCGTGGTGCGCGCAACTTGTTGCAACTTTCACTGGTTTCATGCAGTCTTCCGCTGTCGCACGCACAGTGGACTGTTGCGTTAAACAGACATTTGTGTTGCTGCTAAGATGGACCGAATGGACTTCCTCTTTCTGTTCCACACCCTCGACGAGTTTATTACTGCTACGTGCCTCACATAATTGTCAGTGTCTGCTGACTGTATGGCGTAGGGGAGTTTCATGGTAATAAGTATGTTGTTAAGTAATGAAAAGTGAGCTTATTGTACTTTATGTTGTCAGTTATCTCACTAATAATATAGTTATAATAACATGTAAACAGTAGTTAAGTTTTAAAGTCCCTATGTATAGAATCACCATGGCTCCATAGGTCTTTGTGTTTAAAAGGACAGAGTGAGGCCAGCATTAAGAATCACTCCATGATTTGTACATGTCCCCCCACGTGATACAAAACTCTGTTTCTCTTTGATCAACATTTGTTGATGTGTCGTTTTTCCACTCTGTGCTCTCTCATTGGTCCAGACGTGCTGACCATCTGTTGGCTGCTGAGTTTTAGCAGGAACATCTGTGGGAGTGGACTGTGTAAATGTAGGTGCACCCTGCACATCACTGCTTCCGTGATAATGTAAAGAGAAGGTGACAAGAGTGCAGAGTTAGGGGCGTTACATCGGGAGTTCATATGTTGGCATTGGAAAACTAATGTTATTAAGGGAGTACCTGTGGTTCTCAGAATAGTGACTCAATAATTCACAAAAAGCTGGACAGCCCTGCAGCAAATTAACTCTGGGGATATTATGTTTAATGTTTGTTCAGCTGTCAGAAGGGTGTTGATCAAGATATGACATAAGCAAAAAGATGCACTTTATTGGTGTCAAGCAAGGAGCGCATAAAAACAGATGCATGGTAGATTAGAGAAGTAAACTCAAACTTTAATTTACTACATATTTATTAGTATTAATAGCATTTGTCTTTCATTCCCTGAAATTTGACATGTGATGGTAGGAAAATCACAGATGTATAAAATTAATGATGGCTGAAATCTGTTTAGATGCTTCAGTTTTAGGGTCCTGGTATGTGCATGCTGGCTCACTGTCATGTTTACTGAAACACTTAAAGGGATAGTAAGTGATTGTAATCCAATACACTTTTTTGGTAAAATCAGTGAATATTTGCTCACGGTTTTCTAGCTCTCCGTTTTGTGTGTGCTCTGAAATTTTTTTTTTGTTTTTCCTTACATGGCTGTGTAAATGGAAAACAAAGTAATTGGTGTGGAACCTGTAACACAACATTGTTCCAGCCAATCACCAGTAGGTGTCGTTAGTGCTTGTGCACAGCAGTGATGTGGGGAAGATGACAGAGGGAGAGAGAGTTCTATACACTGGCACATTCTAACGTGCTGGACTCCAGGCACTGTGAAGTAGGAGAGATGTCCGAGAGACAGCCAAAGAGGAAAAGGTCTGAAGAGTATAAACAGAAAAGGGAAAAAAGAGAATTTTATGAAAAGCAGCAACAAACTTAATAAATTTGTAAACCTTGGTATTCTAAAGGTGCTATTCAAATATGGTTTGATTATAGTTAGATTGATTGATTTAAAAAACAATCACAGTTTTATAAAAACCTGGGGCTTAATTTTCACCCCACTTTGTGGTACAAATAACACTGTAGCTATTCAGCAAGTCAACTGCTGCTATTTGGGAATGTCATGACATTGCTAAAAGAAGTCATAGGGAGCAAGAAACATGTGCAGTCAGACAATCAGCAAACCCCCAGGTGTGTCAAAGATGTTTGGAAGAGAAAACAAAGGCAAATTAGTACTAGAGCTGTCTAGCTGATCTACACTGCAAAAAAAGGTTCTTTATTTCCATGTCTGCCACATGGATTATCAACTAGTGAGAATAGACTTTTTGCCTGCAACATGCAGTTTTAGCCTCAGTCTTGTGGCACACTTGAGGCATCAAGTTCTTAAGACCCTTTTTCAAGGTCCCCATATAACACAAGTCAGCTTGAAACAATAAGTCAGTAGGAAACAGCATTTTCAGCCAACTTACTGAGCTAATGTTTGCTTAATTCTGCTATTCCAGCTATTCTAGCTATTAGCTAGCTAGCTACAGCTGCCAAAATAGACATTCGCCAGCCAGAAATGAGAAGCCTGCTTTTGTGTACCTGTCTTAAATCAAGGAAAAATAACACATCTATACATATGAGTAAGGTTTCCGTTTGTAAATGTAAGTGTAGTGTAAGTGTTTGTTTTACGGCTTTTGTTTTGTTATTTCCTGTAAACACAGAAGTAGTTTATTTTGAACAAGTTTAAATGTAGCGGCAAACGTACATTGATAGTAAAAAGGTAACAGGAAAGGTAAATAGTAGCCTACGTTACGGTAGCACACTGAGCTCACAGGGACTGATAAGGCTGAACGGGGAGAGTGTAACTTGAGTTTAGCTCCAGTCGTAAGTGGAAACAATTATGTGTAAGGAATGTACATATTTGTAAGGATTTTAAATTTATGTGGTAGGTAATTTTGCTAATAAGCTTTGTGTTGGTATTGGCTAATGAATGTAACGATACAGAGTTGTAACTTATTTCTCTTGCCTTCCTGCGTGCTTACACGTCTGTGATCAGTTCTTATATTGGTTTAATGAAGTGCAAAGCAAACAAGTAAAATTACTTTAGACTATCAGTCAGTAGCTTTCATTAATTTTTGTATTAATTTTTCTATTCTATTATTAGGAAATAGGACTGAAAAAAACATTTTACTCATTCATATTTGTTAAAAAAAACAACTTTTCAATTTAATTGTTTTGAATGTTCTACCTCTGATTTTTGAAATGATCCTGTTTGGCAAGTATTTGCCATGTTCTGACATCAAAAATAGTTTAAAACAATTAACAATTAACCTCTGGCTTTCACTCAAGAGCAAAAATCTGCCTTTGAACTAAAAAAGAAATAATGATTTGACATTTTTCGTGATTTGGTTAAACTGTTCTTCTAATTACAACTTCTAATTGTGGTCCCAGTCCTCAGTAATTGGTGAAATGGAGGGTTATTATTACCAATAAAAGGGATATAAACACCAAGTGTGAGTGAACACTACAAAAACAAGACCCAAGTTATAATAAATCAAAACTTTTCTAGAATAATAATGAATTGTAATAGTTTTTTATATATCTATAATTACTATGAATGGACCACATAGCAGAAACACTAAATCAATGTGAATGAAGGGTAGATGAGAAAATCTCTCTTCCCTCCACCCTACAATCTGTATGACGGTCTCTGTTTCCCTATTGTTAATTGTTTTCTTTCCCTCATGTTGTAGACAATGCATCAGATCCAGGTGTGTCTGCTAAACAGATCTGGATAGATGTAGTTGAAGAAGCTGGTCACCTCTGTCTAACTTTCACTGATAATGGCAGCGGCATGACCCCCAGCAAACTGCACAAGATGCTCAGGTAAGGTGAAGTTGACATGTAAATGAAAAACACATCAAAAATGCAATGGCATGTTGCAACAGAAATGTAATCATTCACACTGACATAGTTTCTTCTGTATTTTAACCGCAGAGAGTGACTCACCAGCATTTGTTGTATGTACATGTTGTATTCTTTCTCATACCACACACACACACACACACACACACACATTCAACCACAAAGACCCTCATGTCACAGTGTCCATCATATTCACACAGTACACACAAATAAACATGTGACACAAATAAACAAAGAACTGAACCTGGGTGTGTTTCCCAAAAGCATCGTTGCTAACTATGGTAGCAACTTCCTTGGTTGGAAATATGCAGTTGCAACGCAGCTGTTTCCCAAAACCCTAGTTCGAACTATGGAGGTAACTAAGTTGGTAACTTACGTGGTACGAACCATCGTTAAGCGATGTAGGTGTTCCCCGAAACCATAGTTCTGACGAACTTCCGCAACTACTGTCGTTAAGTTGCATAGTTCAAACTACAGCTCCTGACCTGTGGTAGAAGCTCAGTTCATGGTGACTACGTCACAGATAGCGGAAAATGCAGTCTTAGGAGGTGGATGTAATGTGTGTGAGCAGGGAATGTTAGATAACCCTGCTATACAAATATATTTCAGGCAAAGTTTTTTTTAATTGTAGTTGTAAAAAGCGAGCGTTCAGTGTAGGTGACTATTTTTAACTCAAGAGAGAAAATCGCATGACGCTGTGTTGCGATAGCCTATCAACGTTGAGATTGTCCGTACGTCACCGACAGCTTCAGAGCGTTGTGTGGAGAGGGCCAGGGAGAGCGGGCGATTGAAAATCTGCAGGCCGGCTGAGAGCTGCTAAACTTGGGCTAGGGGAGCAGGGAGCAGCGCTCCAGCTTTCGGACGAATAAACACCCATGGTCGGACTGGATTTTCCTCTTACAACTACGCCGTTTACTCGAGGGAGGAGCTCGGAGTAAACTACCTTTATTAAATTGGCTTTTTACTTTAGTTTTTATAATTACAATGTTGATTTATCTTCACTCGAACTTCTCAGCGGCTAGTTTCCGTGCACATCCAGTTTCAGTGTTGTTAGCGTCATTTGGCACTGCTTCATATTTATATAAAAACCGGACAAAACTGGACATTGCTGGGAGAAAAGAAAGCGAGGAGGTTGAACTACCTGGTGAGTTCAGAAAACATGTGTATGTAACTTTAGTCCAGCTATCGTTGTACTTTACAGGGACCAAGTTAGCATAGCATAGCCCTGATTGATCCGAACTCCATTCAGAAAACAAACATTTTAGAAGTTGTTGTCCTGCTGTCTTGCTGACAGACCTGACAAAGCATGAATTCATATGTTTAACAAAACTGCATCATATTGTAGTTATTTCGGCATCAGTTTGATCCATTTATTGCTATTTAATCACAGCAAAATGTTTACTTTGGTTTCATACAGCTGTAGTAGTGGCGAGTTGTGTTTATACACGTCATCACGTTAAAATCGCCTTGTGGTGTGAACACTTGCAGCGAATGTATTCACGCGAGTAAAGCGTTGCGAGGAGAAAATTCGCGTTTGGTCTGAATGCGGCAGTATAAATAAATCCCTGAGAGCTTTCGTTGAAATGAAGATACTTGCAGATAAAACCTATTTTACTAAATGTCTCGTAATCGTTAGTAGTTCTTAATTCTTTCTTCTAAAATGTTGTTATTGCTATAAAAAATAGCTATAGCTTATAGCATAATAATGTCACTTAATATCGGTCACAACTTACATATTTAGGCAGAATATGACAACGTTTTGTGAGTTTCATGCTGTGAAAAACAGGCAAACACATCTGAAAACAAGTTAGTTCTAATTATGTCACGGTGGGACTAACAAGGTAAAACAGTTTTGGGAAACAGTTGTACTTCAGATGTTGGTTAGTTTAAGGATGCATCTTACCAAGATAATTCAATGCTACCAATGCTATCCGTGGTTGTACGGGAAATGCACCCCCTGTTAGTGGATTTTTCAGTAACTGAGTGACATAGATTTAACTTAAGTATGTAAATAACGTTTTTTTCTTTCAATTTCTCAAATGTGAGGATTTGCTACTTTGCTCTGTTATTTATATAATTATTTACTAAATGTCTTTGGACTGTCTTTTAGACAAAACAAGCAATATTTACATTTACATTTACTCTTACTCATTTGGAAGACACAATATGAAGCTTTGCTCTGAAAAATCATGATTGATTATTGATGACTCACCCTCCCTTTCACCATTATGTCCAGCTTTGGATTTACAGAAAAGGGTTCAGGTAAGGGCAGTCAGCAGGCCATTGGCGTGTACGGGAACGGTTTCAAGTCTGGCTCCATGCGCCTGGGCCGCGATGCGCTCATCTTCACCAAGAATGGCGGCTGCCAGACTGTGGGAATGCTGTCTCAGACCTACCTGGAAAACATCAAGGCCCAGGCCGTCATTGTCCCCATTGTCCCCTTCAACCAACAAACCAATATCCTTCATGAAATGATGGGCATGGGAAGGAAAAAATAAGAAGTGTGTGCAATAGTTTGTTACTTAGCATGAGTGTATCTTCATGAGTTCTTGGTGTAATAACTAGAAACCATCAAGTGCATTAGCATGACAATTTACAGTGTGATTGTCTTAAATGCAAATTGGCAGATCGAGCTGTTTGCTCTTTCACTTTGTGTGTACACATTCCTTTATGTCCTGACCTTAACTGAGCGTTACAGTCTCTGGTGGTGACTGAGGACTCGGAGGCCAGTCTGGCAGCCATCCTCCAGCACTCCATCATCACTTCCCAGGAGCAGATACATGCACACTTTGACTCCATTCTCTCCAAAAAAGGCACCAAGATATTAATCTGGAACATCCGCAGGTCCAAATCATATATTTGCTCATGCTGAATTTAGGTTAAAAGTGAATGATAACAGACGTGTTTCATATGATAAGGCTAACACCACTCTCATATCTAGGGAGTAAACAACCAAGATATAACGTGTTAATTAGTGAGCTTTAGAGGTTCAGGCACAGTGCCAGGCCTCCTCCTTTCAGTCTTTATACTAAGCTTACCATTTCCTGGCTATAGCTTTATATTTACCATACTGACATGAGAGCGGTATCAATCTTCTCATCTAACTCTTGGCAACACAGCCAGTAAACATGTTACCCAAAATATATTCCTTTAGGTAGAGTTCACAAAAGCATTCTTGATTTGAGTTTGTAGTTCCTAGATGTGTGGATCTAGGACCGGTCTAATATACAGCATGTGGGACGGATGAATATGCAAACCTAGACTCCAACAAAGGCCGGCAAATAAGCATGAACACACATGTGATATTTGTTTAAGCATAATTTAAAACAAATCTATGCAAAACAACACACATTCAAAAACAAACCCTCATATCAGCATCATATGAAGAGCAGAGACAATGTGAAGCCCTTTGTTCTCGTGGCTTTCATAAGAAACGTTCTCTAATGGCTGCTTAGAGCAACGGTTCATGTTAAAGAGTTTCTTAGACTTTCTTTCACTTCCTCTTTACATTGGAGTCTCCATTGTGATCTTTCAAAAACTGTGAAGCACTTACCAAGATTAGCCAGAGAGATTAAAATCATGCTGCTTGTACTCCAGGATAAGGCGATTACACTCAAATTGGTTTGGACAGTGGTGCCCGTTAAACACATTCATGTAGCTTTAAAAAACAGAAAATCCAGCAGGTGTTAGTTAAGCTGCTAGTCTGAGAGCAGTGGTGCAAAGTGTGTCATTACTAGTTTTAACAACCGCTCCCTCATATGTCACCCTGAAGGGCCAAAGATGGCAAGCCAGAGATCGACTTTGAGACAGATGTGAGTGACTTCCGTTTGCCCGATATTCAGATCGAGGAGCTCAAGAAGGGTCTGAGGAACAGTGGGTCTCTGAGAGCCGAACAGAACATCACAGACATGCACTACAGTCTCAGGGTGAGTATGAGTAAGTATGTCACCTGTGTGATAGTATTTATGAATAAACCCCCTGAATCCCATCATACAAAGATACAAAATGTCCCTTCTTCTTCTTTCTTCACTGAGGAGTATATAAGGATGTTGGATGTTCCACCTGCTATTGCAAGAAACACATCAGGACATCTTTAACTCTGGTTCTATTGTCAAAATAGCATTCTCTTCCTGTTTAGTGTCTTCATAGTGTTTGGTGTTTAATATTCTTTCCAACAAGTGGATAAGAAGAATTCTGTCATCCAAGGCAGTTCAGTTTCATTGCCAAATCACACCAAACAGTGTAGAAATTGACAAAACAAGGTCCATTTGGTAGCTGTTCTTGAGCTTTTGATCATATCACAGGATTTTATTAAAACATATTTTTGCAGCCCTGCTGCTTTCAGCAATGAATTTTTCAGATATTCAAGTGGATTTTCAGTGGTTTATTTATTTTAAAGAGGTGGTATTATGCTCATTTTCAGGTTCAAAATCTTATTTAGGTTTACATGGTTTAATTTTCGAAAAACACAATAATTTTTGTCATACTGTACATTGCTGCAGCTCCTCTTTTCACCCTGTGTTAAAGGCTTCGTTTTTAGCTTATGGAGTGATACATCTTGTCTCTAAATGATCTTTGTTGGGAGTTACGAGTTGCACATGCACAGTTCCTAGTTAAGGACTACTAGCCAATCAGAAGCAGAGAAGGGCAGGTCAGCGAAAGGCCGGTAATAGCCAATCAGAAACAGAGAAAGGGGGGTCAGCGAAAAGACCGCAAACAGCTTCGATTCAGCTGTAGGCTATGTGTTGCCGACCAGGTTGACAATTTGGACTGGAGCAAGAGTTTCAGAGTGGTGAGTTATTAATCTGTAACAAAAGTATTTTTCATCCATAAAGCTTTAATCAAGCTCTGTCTCTACATCACTGTAACAACTTCATGTCCATTGACTGCCTGGAGGGTAGCTAGTGTTTGGAAGGGAGAGGAGAGGTGTGCTGCAGCTCAGTGTTTTTCCACTGGTGTTTTTGAGGCCGTGTCGGACTAGTCGCTCAGCGAGCATTAGACACGTATTTTCATTGTGATGTCACAAGACAGGGAAGTAAAGGCTGGACTACAAACCAGCTGTTTTCAGGCAGTTCAGAGCAGTGTTTTCTGTGGGAGATGGGAACTCACTTTGGGGAGGACTTTGGGCTTTTTCACTTTGCAAACCTATTACATGCACAAAAAGATATATAACTCAATAAAGGAGAAGGAAAAAGCAAAAAAACATAATACCACCTCTTTAAGAATGTAGAGATTTTTTTCAACCCATGTAGGACTAGGTCATTCTTCAATTTACCTGGAAAAGACAAAATCACCACAATGCAAGATACAAGCTTTTAATGAATGGGATTACAGTAGATTTAAGGGTAAGTGATGAAGTGGTTGTGGTAAAGGTTTGGGTAAGCCCCTACACTACATAGCATACTTAAGTTAGGGTTAGGGTAGTTATATGTGTGTGTGTGTGTGTATTTGACAGTTTCAAGCACAACCTGAGTACTTTTACTACCCGAGATGTACCTGTGGTTTTGTAGTAACACTGACCGAGTTTCATTTTAAAGCCACATTGAAATTGTAAGTGGTTCAAAAATCCCATCTCTGTTTTGACAATCTTAAAATCATTGTATGATTCATAATTACATGCCGTTTAGAGCATGTAAGAGCGTCTTAAGCTTAAATAATGTACCCCCAGGCTAAGATATCAAAATGAGTGTTAACAGATGGTGTCAGACCAAAAAGACGAATGAACAGTAGGTGTTTTAAATTTGAAATGTCTTACTTTTTATACACTCTCTCTGTCTGTTTCTCTGTTCGTCTCAGGCCTACCTCAGTATCTTGTATCTGAAGCCAAGGACACAGATTATACTGAGGGGCAAGAAGAATCTGGCGAAGCTGGTGTCGAAGAGGCTGACCCACATTGAGCATGATGTGTACAAACCCCACTTCAGTGTATCCTTACACTATCTGTATGTTTGCCTGTGTGTGGTGTTATAAAGCCAATTAATTGTCTGCAAAGTCCAAATTATCTACAATATTTAACAGATGTTTGAGAAGGGAAAATGAAAACAAGCGGCACAGATTCAGTTCATGTGGTTTTCATATCTCTTTAGAATGCATTATTGTTTCGCTTTCATAATTCTTGTTGTTGTAAAATGAGAATTTTGGCAGTGTGACTTTGCTGTAGCCTGGGAAAGCCTTTCTGTTGTTTTTGTTTTGGCAAGGCCAAACTTGTTGCACATAACAAGAATGAAAGTTCTTAACGTAAATTAGGCAATTACATGGACCTTTTCTCCACAGTTCGAATGCACCTCTCTCTAGGCTGTCAGGGGTGTTTGTTAGCAGTTTTTTGTTTTTTAATGAAAAGACACATTTGCTCTGGAAATATAAGTAGGATAGGTAATAGATAGATAGATATAGATAATAGATAGATAGATATAGATAGATATAGATATATATAGATAGATATAGATAGATATAGATAGATAGATAGATAGATAGATATAGATATATATATATATAGGTATAGATAGATATATCTATATATATAGGTATATATAGGTATATAGGTATATATAGGTATATAGGTATGATAAATGCAGAATTATGCTGTATTTTAAATCTACAATGCCTACTTTAAACAACTAATGTTAATAGTAAGTGATTTCTGTAATTTGGAGATGCGAGTCTGGGCACAGATGAAACATGCTTGTTGAATGTCTGACATCTTGATACTTTTTTTGGTACCAACTGAAATCTGTCTGTAGCACAGAGGAATGAAAACGGTCAAGTATTGAAAGCTGGTATTAAATGTCTGGTCAGATTTAAACCAAAAATGGCCTACCAAAATTCTTGTGTATAGACAACAATTAACATTTTAAAACAGTGGCTTCTCTTGTGAAATGACCTGATCTTTCTCAAAAAAACGTATTGATCTGACACTGATCCTGAAACTCGGCTATCTTATCGGCACTAGTGATGAAGATATTCACTCAACACTCACGTGTCTCAAGTTGGTGAGCAGTGTGGAGCTAATATTTTTGCAGTTTCAAACCTTTTCCTTGCACTGTTCAGTTTTCCCCATTTTTTTCTGTTAAAAAAATTGCCTCCTTTCATTGAAAAAGTATTGTAGTTTCAATAATTGCAGGAACTATTTTATTCCTTTAATTAATATCAACCACAAACTGTATAATGTGGCTTTTGCTTCTGTTCGCCACTGATATCTTGAGCTTGCAAAATATTTAGATTACCTGATATTATTCTAAACCTTCCAATGTCCAGTGCTGTTAACCTTGACTGGTGTTTGTCAGAAAGAGAAGGTAAAGGTGACTTTTGGGCTGAACCCGAAAAACAAGGACCACTACGGCATCATGATGTACCACAAGAACCGACTCATTAAAGCCTACGAGAAAGTGGGCTGCCAGCTGAAGGTAGAGGAAAATTATTTTACTGTATCTCTTTATGCCTGACAAATGCAATGTTTGCATCCAAATGCAGTATTAATGGATACCTGCCTTTGCTTAAATGTCACTTCCCAATGTCCCACAGACTTCAGGTCAAAGGGCGGGAGTCGGAGTCATCGGTATCATTGAGTGTAACTTTCTCAAACCAGCTCACAACAAGCAAGACTTTGAATACACCAAAGAATACAGGTACAACATACACATACAAAACAAACAAAAGCAGACAGACACAAGATGTTTTGTGCTAAAATGAGCTATAGAGTATCCAGCTTTTTAGGTTGATGGTTGACATACAGCAGATAAGGGCAGAAAATACTGCTACACACTGTATTCACAAAGTTCTGAGCAAACATAGCACCACTGACTTTCTTCCTGGAAGTGTTTAGAATTTCCGCAAATGTGAGTGCATTGTAGCTGAACAGCTGACCACAGCTGAAATCTTGACATTGATCCCAGTATTGTTAAAGTTGTTTTGGCCACAAAGTAGAGGAGCAGACATTGTTTAAAACATCTGAAGAAATGTGTTGTCTTTTCCTTCTCCCAAGACTCACCCTTGGTGCATTGGGCCTAAAACTCAACGACTACTGGAAAGAGGTGACAGAGAAGAAGGCAAGAGAGCGAGAGTTTCAGGCTCTAGAGAGAGATGAAAATGAAGGCGAGCATGACCATGCCGAGTGAGTGTTTTCATAACTTGTCTCCGAAATACATAAAAGGCGCTTAACGTTATTAGATGTTCAAAAAACAAGTTCATCTGGTTCGTCTGGCTGTACCCAAAACTGATAAAACCACAGGAAGAGTGAAAACAATTTGTCCACGTTCTCCTTACCTTTTATGGAAAACGACGGTAAAAAGATCCGTTGATAACCCTCACATGTAGGAACTTGTCAGTTCAACTGAAAGTGAAAATAAGTCATTCTTTTCCAAAGCGTGAAACCAGAGGATTGAGATGCTGCTTCTGGACCGGCTCTGTTGACATTAGCAAAGAAGAGAAAACATGTGGACTGGATGCCTTTATAGCCTTTTGAGCTTTGTTTATATGGTGTACTGAACTAGAAACAGAAAATATTTTTAGCTTGTACCGTGGTAATCGATGTCATCTGTCCAGGTCAAATTGATCACTAAAGGCGGATAATTATTATAACCAAATTATTATTTTTTCTTTATTTCTAATTTTATTGACTTTCAACAGTGCAGCTGTTTAAAATGTTTTCAAATTACTGTACAAATTAAATTACTGTACTGTGTGTAATTGATATGCACTACACATTAATACTGTACTGTGTATAAAATATAGCTTACTATAGTTCAGGTTATAATTAAGTTATAGCCTAAAACCGTATTGTGCTGTTTACAGATACAGTAAAGTCAGTAGTGCCAATAAGCTACTAAGCCAAAACTTGGCTGTGGTTTCAGGCCTAAAAATAAACTGAAGAAAAGAAAAAAAAAACAAAAAACTAACCAGTAGCAGAGTTTGAATACAAACGTATTCATACAATATTCTGATTTCTTTCCATTTTTTGTCATGTATGAAAAGACCCAAAATGAGCACTGTATGCTACTACTTGACTACTACAAGATTATTATTATAAAATGATGTAAATAGCATTTGTATAGGAATCATTCTGTTCCATGTTTGATCCATATAAGTGTATATATGATCACTAGAGATGATCACTATAAGCGGTTTCCACTAGATGCTCTTGATCAGAAACGTTGCTGTATACAAATGTAGACTCACTGAGATCATTTTAAAATAGTTAATAATACTTTGGGGAATTCCCCGCTAATGCCAACTTCTGTTTACTGACAGTTCTCACACACGTATGTCTGTATTTACAGGGCACCCATGTGGTTACAGTGTGAAGAGTGCCTGAAGTGGCGAAGCGTCTCTGCAAATCATTATAAACTGGTTCCTGAAAGCTGGACCTGCAGCCAGAACCCCAATCCACGTTACAAGTGTGTATTTCTAATTATGGCTTTCCTGCATTATTGTTTTTTTTAATTGAATAACTGTCACAATCAAACAAACATAAAAGTAACAATTGTTCCACACTCAACATTTATTAAGTATTAAAGGAGCACTCTGCTAAGTGACATCATCAGGGTTATCTTAGATTGGACTTTTGTTGGGGACCTTTATTGTATCTCTGTCTCCCTGGATTCCTGTCATATCTCTACAATGTCTCTAATATGTCTATAATAAAAGATTTAAATGCCCCAAAATAAATGAGTAATCACATGTTTAAATCCCTGATTGATTTGTAAGTTGCAAAACCTCACTAGTGTAAGCTTAAAGTAGTGATGTAAGACTCAAGAAATCTACATGTGCCTCAACAGTTAAAGTGTTTGTGTCGGCTGTAGCCGGAAGGCCCTGAGTCTAACTTTAGCAGTAGTTGAGTTGCTAAGCCAGATCTCTGTGTCTTTCAGAAGCTGTTTGACACCAGAGGAAGCAGAAGAAAGTGAGGAGCTGTTAGCACCTAGCTACCAGAAAACCCACAAGAAGCAGTAAATTCCCATTTCTTTCTCAAAGTGTGTGTGTGTGTGTGTGTGTTTGTGTGTGTGTGTGTTTGTGTGTGTGTGTGTGTGTGTGTGTGTGTGTGTGTGTGTGTGTGTTCACAAATGGACGTTTCATACTGCTCCCTCTGCACTGCACGCCTGCTTGTGTATGTGGGTTCACATGCCATTTTGTGGTTTCCATCTGTCAGTTTCATGCTCTTATTTCCGGTGGTTGTCCACGTGACTGTGTATTTCTGTCTGACAAGCTGAGAGAACTCTAGTTCTGCTATACTCCAGCCTGACTATGATCGACACAGAAGGACTTTTTTTGTTTTTCCAAACATGGTGACATTTTATTCAGAATAAAGCTAGATAACTTTGGATAGATAACTAGGTTGCAAGCTAATTAAGTACAGACTAACTTGCAATCTAATGTCATGTATATAAAAAGTAAAAAATATCATAAAACATTTCATTAGACTATGGCTAATGCTGAAGGGCTACTATCTGTTTTTCTAGTGCTTACCTACTTTCATAGTAACCGATAATCATTCTACCAATTGGATTGGAGACAAAAAAGCCAATCAGAAATGACCTACTGCAGTTTTCTGATTGGCTGTAACTGGGGCATCCACAGAGAAGTGCCCAAGGGTTTGGGAGCACAGAGAGCAGGAGAGAGGGAAAATTAGTAAAACTTATTTGGATGACAGCAAACACAGTTTTGGAGCAAGAATAGATTTTTGTTTTCTTAAATTATGTACACAATAAGAATTTCTCCACAAAATTATTTACATGCTTGCATTTCTCTGCTCAAGATGTCCCATCGTGCCTTGAGGCTTGAACACATATACATATGTTAATATAATTACATAACACCAAACAGTGTACTGCGCATTTTAGACTTGCCTTTTTATGCCTGCTGACCCTTCATCTTTTTTGTTGGAGCCCTTGTGTCAGCATCTCTGCTATGACAACACAGTGGCGTCATTGAAATGAGGAAATGTGATTTCAATGGTTTTGACGCAGTGCTGATATTATGAATTCACTCAGATTGTACATACACTTTTCCCTTAATCTCTCATGCTGCATTATGTTATTCATCCATCCATCCATCCATCCATCCATCGTCAACCGCTTATCCTGCGTACAGGGTCGCGGGGGCATTATGTTATTAATTCAGCCAATTCTTCATGGTAAAAATCACAAAAAGAGTTCTTGTTGTTTCAGAATAATCACAGAGATGAATTATATTTGTCAAGGCAAGCCATGAAACATTTAGTTTCTTAGACTTAAACCTTGCCATATTTTGAGTGTCTGTCCCTCTCAACTCTTTAATCTGTTTTTTTTCTCACAGGGAGCATCCCAAAACCAGAAAACGAGAAAAATCAATGGAGGTAGGTGAAAAATTAGAACCTTTAAGCAAATTTCTATAGGTAAAGGTACCAGTGCACTGTTTCGCTGTACCACTTCTGGATATACTGCGTGTATTGTAAGTGTTCCTGGTTGTTTGTGTTGCAGGTGTGTGTGGTCCACCAGCAAAAACATCAAATCCTCTCACGCAGTTCATCAGAGCCGAGCCAGCCCACACACACACCTGAGCTCATAAGAACAGCAGATCGAAGACACACAGTGGAAAACACACTAGACCAAGATGAGACAAACACAGATCACCTGGCGGATGATTGTACAGACCCACACGCACATGATGATGCACAGACAGATGAAGTCACACACACACAGCAGAAGCACATTGGAAGAGACTCAGTCATTAAAGACAACGCAGGAGTCACAGAAGAGCAGGCACATGTGGAAAATGAGACAAACAATCAAAGGCTTGACGATGAAGAGAGAGACAAAAGGAAGGACACCAACATGGAGCCGTTGGAAAGAGAGGAGGGGAAGACAGACACATTAAGGTGGAGTAGGATGCAAGTACATCCTTTAAAATACTGCACAGTGTATTTCACAGTAGTGCCATCTTTTGCAAAAGGAAATCCACTGTCGATTCAGTTCCACATGAGAAACTTACAAAGACTCCACGATAAAGTTGTGTGTGTTAATGCAGTTGGGAGTTCATCTGATAAATGACACAGTTCAAGGTGTTATTTTAGACATTTCCTTTTACATCAGTGTTTGGTTATTTCTGGGTGTCGTTTTTGAGAACGTTGTTCTGGAGGCAAGGCCTTTTGGCTGTTGATGCTCAAATCTGATATAAAGGTGTGCTTGTACAACAGCCAGAGTTCTCCTCCACAGACAATTTAAAGGCTTTGCCGACTGTTGTATGATGTTTCAAGAGCACAGAGCCAAATCACTCTAGGGTGGCAGACAATTTTGTGGGTGATAAGCTAAGTCATTAGAGGTGGCTATTAAGCATTACTGACACTGCTATGAACATGACATTAATTGACAGTAAACACAATACGGAGAAGATGCGCTGGCATTTTTCCAATTATACAGTTACAGAAGTTACAGAATTTTCACACAGTATTGGTCTTCAAACAAACTCACTAGCTTTTGTTCTCTGTAGCCACAAAAGGAAATCAGGATCATTGTTATACCGTGTGAAAAAGAAGCCATGCCTTTGGGGGGAGCCACAACCGGACTCAGAAAACATGGCAGAAGAGATGAATCCTGAGAAACCCAATACACTGTCTTTGAGGAAGTCCAAGCAGGACAGCAGCAGCCGAGGAGAGAAACCAGGTGACGCGGTACAGCGAACCCCGACCAGCCTCACTTGGACCCACTCGCTCCCCTCCACCCAGACTGTGATGGTGTCTCCACTGAGTCGAACAGAAGGGCCGTGGAGCAGACCGCTGCCTCCGGAAGGGAGTGACCGGGAGGCTAACGCGCAGAAGCTGACTGGGTTGGAGAAAGAGACCCAGAGGCTGCGGAGGCTTCTAGGTCTGGAAATCACAAAGACAACTCAAGGCACGATGACAACTGCTGATAGCAGCACTGAAAAGCCAGAAGGAACCAGCAGGGAGGTCGGCTGCCAGACGGACGTGGCTGAGGTCAGCAGAGTTTGTATATCTGTATTTTAGATTCATTATGATGACGAAAAATTACAAAACATAGTTGCTGTAAAGGAAATTAATAGGGAAACATGGAAAGGCTGACCAACAGAGCTCAGAGTGCTATATTACAATATATGACCACAGTGCTTGAGAAGAAGAACTTATAAGGTGACTTAAAATGCTTATGTGATTCAAGGTCACCTACATCTGCTCAGACTCATTAATCGACGGAAAGGAAGAATCTAACGGCGAGATCTAAGTAACATTCTGCTGTCCTTCCTCTGCATCAGAGCTCCTCTTCTTCCAGCAGCCGGGCCCAGACTCCAGGAGCTCAGGGTCAGAGAGCTGTATGTGGGCAGAAGGAGCTGCCTGACCCGAACAGACCCAGGAAGGAGAAGACGGAAACTCAGAGCAGGACGAGAGTCAGTGAAAGTGAGGCCTGTGAAGACGGCAGGTGTGTATTCATGTACACATTGAGTTCTCATTGCATTTTTGTGTTTGACTGATGCTGGTTGACAGTGAGTTAGTGTACTGGTCAGAAGTTAGGTACTCAGTCACAGCTTTTATTTATAGATCTCGGTGGTGGATAGAGGTAAAACTAAATCCAGTACATGCAAAATAAGTACACATGAAGAAATAGCTGAATGAACATCAGCCTAGACCGCGGTTTGCCTTTGTGTAATTTTGTTAAGTTAGACTTTCCAAGCATGACAAACAACTGTCTCTATATAGCTACAGTATACAATCTTGGTTTTTAGAGTAATTTCCTATTTAACAGATAAACCAATCTTCGTATGAATGCCAGCTGCTACCTTTACCAACGTACTATTTTTTTTTTTCTCTCACTTCTCGTTTTTTAAAATTTAAGTGAAGTGATGTCATTTTCTAAACACATCTTTAGACCTTGGTCTCCATGTTTACTGATGTGTGAATAAAATAAAATAAAATTTCCCGAGTGACTGAAATGTTTAATGGTAAAGCGGTTCCCCAATCAGATCGGCACAGGAGAATCTGCGTGGCATCCGTAACAACGTGGTGGTGCTTCTCACGGCCCTGCTGCCCCAACTGGACCTGGCTGGCATCAGTCTGGAGACCACAGACGTCGACAATATCCTGCAGCAGATCGTAGAGGTCAACTCACTGAAACTATGATCAGTACTGTTTGCTTATTATTATGCCAAATGCTAAATATACAGCATATGGTAATAATTATATTCTAGTGGTCACTTAGAAAGTAATGTCATTTTCACTTTATTCTTCATTACTGGAGGTGCTTGTGGATGAACTCCATAATATAATGTTTTTATATTCTTACGTTCATCGGTTTGACGTCTTAATAGAAACAACAATCTGCAGCTGGTTTTAGTCACTCAGAGAGAATATTTTAACTTAATCTAGAGGAAGAAAAACTATGTTTGAAAATGTTTTATCCAGGAGTTCAGAGTTGTAATACCCAGCGTTCATTGGCTACACGCACTTATTTTTTGTCACATCATTTTCATTTTCAAACTTTGTTGTGAGCCGGCCAGCCCCATTTCTGTACAAAAATTAGCTTTTTAATTTTAACCAAGCTCTTCATTTGAAAAAAGTGCTATGTGCTGCTATTATTTGCTTGGCTTAAGTTTTTATTGACTATTTAAACCAGTTTTTATACATGCGTGGCATTAGAGTGTCATGAAGGAATGCTTGTTTCTAGATTTGTTCACATATCCTTTATAAACGTTTGCATTAAAATACTGAAACATTTTATTGTACCCTGCCTCTTCATTTTCAGTTGGTTCATCAACACTGTGCTCTTTGTCCAAGGCAAAATGCTGAACTTCTGCAGTACATCTTATTTGCCACAAGGTGGCAATGACGCCTAATTATTAAAAGAAACATGCTTGCAATCTCCACATTTTGAGTGTTTAAATTGTGGTGACCTCGAAAATCCTCCTGTCATTACATTTGACCATATTTGCTGTTTTGTTCTAATTCTATTATATGTTCATTGTGATGTTTGGGTTATTATTGTATTCTGGTACAGTTATGTATTAGGCTACAACATTACAAGCGCAGCATACAGTCAGCCAAAAGCTCTGGTTACAGTTTGGACAAATTGTTAATATAATAATTTTAGGCAAATTTTATAATATTTTTTCACAAATTGACATACTCCTATTTACAGCTGTGTGTTTGACTATCTGTCTATCTTGTCCAACTAGGGTACCATGACCAAATAAGCCAGACTTTATAAAAGGTTTATCAGTTGTAACTAATGGCTTCATTAAGGGTTATTAATGCTTTATAGGTCAGTTATAAACATTAACAACAACAATCATTTAGCTGGTTTTTACCCTGTCTGTTTTGTGATAACGCAGTTATAAATGTTGGCAATCCATAATGGTCCTATGTTTCCCATTTTCGCATAAGTGAATAAAAGTTGCTGGAGCAGGATCAACACCAGATAAAGGAATCTTTCACAACCTGGCAACCCAACATTTTTATTTGTGTATTATAATGGGTGCCTTATTAAAAAAGCGATAGAAGATTAGCCCTCTGTTTTATATTTATGTAGGCCCACGTAATTTATGAGTGTGTCCAAGACAAATGTATCCCCTGGGACAGTAAACTGTCAGCTGATCTTATCATAGCAGAGCTCTGCGCAATCTCACCCTCGCACTCTCAAACCACCACGCGCCCCAACTGTGTCCGGCTTCGCTGTTACTCGTCCTCTCTCCACCCCCTCCCTTTAAATATTTCAGACCACAGGAGGAGCAGCAGAGACGCGGCAGTGTTTGACCCGGGACACGGTGGAGATGACAGGTGCCCACATCGCGATAAGAGCGGCACTCATGCTGCTGCTGCCGCTGCTGCTCCTCTGCTCCTCCGGCGGAGAAGCGCAGCAATCCGCTGCAGCTGTAAGACAGTATTATATAGCAGCAGTAGAAATCGGTTGGGACTATATCTACCTGGACGATGTTGATCCAGCGTCCGACCAAAGGTGAATATTTCTTTGTTTAATTTAAGGCAACACACTCTGCTGTCATTTAGACCTAATAGCCAGTTCCAAAAGGCTGGTTTTATTAAATCACTGGCACATCTGGCAATATTTTTACAATGCTTCCAATTTAAGCTCATCTTTTGTGGGGGAATTTATTAGAAACTAGTAACTTACAGTTAAGATGGGTAAGACTGATCAAGAGGGGTGTTTTAAGTGCTTTGTGGTAGTTTTCTTATTGTTTGATTGTTTGGTTTCATTAATAACCCGCATTTTGTGTTCTTTTAGAAGAAGAACCAAAGATATTCCACAAAAATACATCAAGGCAGTTTATAGGGAGTATACAGACGCCACCTACACTGTCCCCAAAACAAGGCCAGCATGGACCGGTAGGTCTCCTGTTTTGGAAATTTTCTCAATCAATCCAAAAAACTGTCTGGAACCTGCAGTGTACAGTAATTTGTCAAATTTCCAGTTGTTTTCCTGCCAAGACAGACACTATAAATTCAGTGTTGTCATTTCTGTTAAAGGGCATATTTCAGATTTGTTTTAAATTAGGGGGGCATTTGTATGACTTCAATGTGGAAACTTACAAAACCTACAAAAATATATATTATGACTACATTGTGTGTTCTGGTTGCAGGTATTCAAGGCCCGGTGATCGTTGCCCAGGCTGGGGACAAAGTGGTGGTCCACTTCAAAAACCTGGCCTCTCAGCCCTACAGTATCAGCCCTGTGGGCATCACCTATGGGAAAAAGTCTGAAGGTAGTGAACTAAATGAAAGTAACTGCTGTCATCCTTTTAACTTTTTTTGCCCTCCATCACAAACCGAACATTAGTCAGCAGCATTTGGTTCATCTTGCTCATTTTATGACTCAGAATTTTTTCATTCTTAATCGTCCATATGACATTGTAGAGTCAAGGGCAAAAACATAAAAATCCTACTTAAATAGCATAAAGGAGAAATCCAAATCTGATCTTCTTACTCACTATTTTTTACTGAAGTCTGAAATAATTTGGGGCCAAATAAAGGCATTCATGGAAAAGGAAATGATGTATTGTCAAATTACTACTTACCAGAATCACATCAGAAACAGTGTGTTTTAATTAAGAGATTCAAAAACATAGTGTAGGCTACATTTTATCAGAATCATCAAGAAGAAAGTTGCCTCCTCATTCTTTAGAAATTACAATGAACAACGGTTATCATTATCATGTGTCTGCAGATTTTGTGCAGCATGTCAGAGCCAAGCGATGAGTCTTACAGCATGAGATGTCCACATAAAACACATATGGAAAGCTAATGCTGTTGAAATCTATCATTTTAAGTGGCTTTGAATTACAATACGTGACTGCAAAGGAAATAATTAAATATCCCTGATCTAAGAAGCTTTTGGAGGTTAATACCCTTCACAGAAGGCATTGGCATATGTCCTAATGCTGCTGAAGATCCAAAGCAGTCAGTTCCTGTAAATGGCTCACGTCTTCCTGCCACAGGGTAGATTACTATAACGGACTTCATCATAATCTGAAAAGCTGCTCCTGTCACATCCAGGAATGAGACTTCATGAAGCAGATCTACTCACATAAATGGGTGAAGAAAAAGGTTGCTGCCTGTAGTCTGATATAAGCCATCTTTGCACATTACCTTTAGTCAGTCTGGATGTGTTTTTACAGCAGCATACATACAGTGTGGTATTACTTTCACCTTTATTCCTATTTTGCAGGTTATTCTTTATTTAATGTATTTCGTGCAATGTAAGAACTAGAGGACTATGTATCTTATAAATATATCTTTGTAATCATAATTACTGTACTGTACCTTTTCATAAAGAAGATTCGACCACACTACATGCATTCTTATGACACCAGTTTTGCTGCTTTGACCCAGCTCTACTGCTGAGTGAATATAGAGGAATGATGTGTCTTTTCTTTCCAGGAGCCGGGTATGATGACTCGACAGTGGGCCAGGAGAAGGATGATGATGCCATCTCCCCTGGAGGATACTATGACTATGTTTGGGAAATCAGCGCTAAAGATGGTCCCACCGCCAGTGACCCCGAGTGCCTGACCTACTCCTACTCATCCCAGGTGGACACAGTGCGAGATGTAAACTCAGGACTCATCGGGGCCCTGCTCATCTGCAAATCAAGTAAGTATGTGGTAAGGCAAAGGGCAGCTTTGACTTGTTATTATCTTTCACATACACAGACACAGCATCTAATTTCAACTGTAGACATACATTATGTCTTATCAATATTGAGTCTTTCTATAATTTATTGTTATTCTCTCACCATTTCACTACCTATAAACACATACAGGTATAAAGAAACACAAAATAGAGTTGAAGTTATGCAAACCTTAACAGATGGCTAGAAGCTGAAATGATCCCAGTGGTTAAATTAAACATTCATTAAACCAGTGTTTTTAAAGCTAAGTGACGTTATAACTGATTACAATGCAAACATTTAGAAACAAGTGTTACAGCCATGCTAACAGCTATTTGAGGCTGTAGTCTTCTGTACTAAGGCTATGGTACAAGATTAAATGTCAGGGAATCACCAAGGTGATTACAGATCTTCCAGAGGGAATCATGAATGTCTGTACAAAATGTCATAGGTAGGCCTACTGAGCAAGGGTTTATCTGACTTTGTAGATACGGGAAATTAATAAGAAATAGAATATATGCTCCTGTAATATTAGACTGCACAATAACATTGCAAGCATATTATCACATCTTGCATCACATTTGTGTGTGTGTGTGTGTGTGTGTGTGTGTGTGTGTGTGTGTGTGTGTGTGCGCGTGTGTGTGTGTGTGCGCATGTGTGTGTGTGCGTGCTTGCGTGCGTGCATGTGTGTTTCCCCAGGTGCCTTCACAGATGATGGCCAGAGGAGAAATCCAGCGTTTGTCCTACTGTTTGCAGTGTTTGATGAGACCAAGAGCTGGTATGGAGAGGTTGGAGAGAGGAAGAGCAGAGAGAAGTTCAAGAGGGGCAACGACAGGAAGGAATACCACACCGTCAATGGATATGTCAATGCTACGTTACCCGGTAATGAACCAGAGTTTGTTCCATGAAGTTGTGTTGTAATGTTAAGTGTTGTCAACACTGTATTCATGCTGCGCTGTATGTGGTCCACACAGGAATTTGGCCTAATTTTCTCTCTCTCTCCGTTTGTGTGTGTGTAGGTTTGACAATGTGTCAGGGTCCTAATTACATGTTCTGGCATTTGATTGGGGTGGGCACAGCTCCAGAAATCCACTCCATTCAGTTTCAGGGTCACACTCTGCAGGTAATTCAATTTGTCACATAAATAGCAAACAGATTTAAATGAAATATTTTTTAATTATTTTACTGGCCAATTAATACAAATATTAAAATATACATATATATATATAAATGGACTCACTTGTTTATTATTTTACTTTTACATTTTCTTTCAAATATAAAATGAACAAATGCTACTCCAAGATTATTTTTATTCGCTGGAAGTACTGTGCTAAGACTGACTTTGAATTAAATTGCAGAATCACTGCAGTACAGTAGAAGAAAGGGGTATATGTGTAGTTTAACAGCATTAAACTGTGTCTGTTATCTACTGTACTTGTACTTTGCTTTGGATATCTTTTAAAAGCAATAGCTTAACATTTTTGGAAATATGCTGTCTTTCTGAGAGATAGATAAGATTGACACCAGTCTCATGTCTGTACATGAAGACAGGAGCTGGAGCCAGGAGGTGATTAGCCTAGCTTAGCATAAGGACTGGAAACATGAGGAAACAGCTAGCCTTACTCTGTCCAAAGTTCCAAAATACACTTTCTAGCGCGTCTAAAGCTCACTAATGAACATCTATATTAAAACCATTTTCAAACTATAACGTAAACAGTAATGTAAAAAATCTGTTTCCTCCTGCTTCCAGTCTTAGCTAACCTAAGCTAATTGTCTCCTATCATACTTAACACACACAAAAGAGTAGTATCTATCTTCTTATCTAACTCTTGGCAAGAAAATAAATAAGAGTATTTCACAATATAAGATGATTATGCAAATGCAGAATATTCTTTTACTCTCCTTGTTACAATCCAATTTAGCATGTTCTGTCCTTTTTTTAGGTTTTGACACATCGTAAAGTCACCATGGAGGTGACTCCTATGACATTCATCACTGCAGAAATGAGACCTGCTACTATAGGCTCCTTCCTTATCAGCTGTCAGATACATGCTCACCGCCACAGTAAGAAAAGCCCAATAAGACCTCATAGACCTGGTCTGTTTCCCTAATTAAACTATTTTTTAACTCTGAATGGAACTCTACTGCTCTACCCAGGTGGCATGAACGCTTTGTTCACGGTGAGGAAATGCCTTGATCCTGTCATTCTGCCGGGACCCGACCTGCGTAACGTCAAACACAAGGATGACGGGGACGGGGACAGTGAAGAATACAGTGATGAAGATGACAATTTGTTCAACACCATAAGCTTTGAGCCTAAGAAACCACAAGTGCAAGCCAGAGCCAGTAGGGGAGAGCAGCCTGTAACATGGGAGCATTACATCGCAGCTGAGGAGGTCACCTGGGACTACGCTCCTCATCTTAAACCCACAGACAGGTAAGGAAGATGGTGGAGGGAAAAGACGAAGAATAACCGAAAGTGAGCTGCTAAATTAAATTGTTTCTTTTCTCTTTGACACATCAGTGTGTTGCAGTCTGCATATTTCCCTGCAACTCCCCATCACCTGGATTACAAGTATAAAAAGGTAGTGTATGTGGAGTACACAGATGGATCTTTCACTCAGAGGAAGAACCCTGCCAAGACACTGCTCGGTCCACTCCTAAAAGGAAAAGTCAATGATCAAATCCATGTAAGTGAGTCAAATGTTTGAGGACAGAAAACATGTGAATGTTGGAAATATGGCCTTAGTGCATGATTAAATTTCAGCTAAAACAAAAATAATTTATCATGGCAAAACAGAACTAAACTTATGTAGCTCTTTGTGTAGCTTTCTACTGATCTCCTGTTGGTTTGAATTTTGTCTCCAGATCACTTTCAGAAACCTTGCCAGTCGCCCTTTCAATATCTATCCCAATGGCCTTACCAAGATATTTCCACTGCAGAAATCCACAAATGGTACGTTTAAGCATGGACATTAGCCAACAGTCAAAACTAATATCTTTCTAATATCACTGGTTATCTCTCAGAATTTAAGTGTCTTTAAATTAAAAGCCCAGTATGGAAGGGGCTTTCAGGGGAATTTCTTAAATGTTTTGTGGATTTGATTGGACCAATAAAAAGGGACTTACTGAGCACAAGTCTGGGATGAACCAAAGCAACACAGAGCTGTAGAGGATTATTGCCCTTTAAACACACCTCCCTGCCCATGTTAGATCAGGAGGCAGATGATGAGTGCCTACTGATATCCAAACAGTCACCTCTAACTCATGATTTCGCGCCACTAGCTACTCTGACTCATGATGCGTTAATAGTCGAGTGTGGTTTTGTATAATGTGAGAGTTAGTTAGGTGCTTAGTGCAAGATAAATCATAAAAAATATTATATATAACCTGTTATATATAAGAAGAGAAAAAAGTGAGATATTGCTAAATAAATAACTGAAATACATTTTTACATATATTTTACATATACTGAGGTAGAACAGTTAACACAGGGTCACAGGATTAGAACTTTTCTTTTTTTTCCCCCCACTAAGTGTAGAATACAAAATAATGATTTTGGTGCCTAGTGGTTGCATCAAAAAATGTTGTTGCAAAAGTGTTGCAGACACACCCCTCCCCCACTGATCTGATCCAAAACACTAATGTATATGTACATATGAAGCCCAGATTTTTTGAAGGCTTATCTAAGTTTCCACAACCTAAAATGTATAATAATCTAAATCCTGTTAAATTTACCTAAAAAGTATACACAGTGTGTCTTTAAGATTGTGTGACATACATACCTCATTGCTTCTAAGTTTTATTACACAAGATATATTCAGATGTTGAAATTAATTTCAAAAAGGGTGCATAAATAGTTAATTTGCCACTGTAGTCACTTCTAAATGCATTATTTCTTTACTTCTTTCATGTGTGCTCCTGATAATAAGTATTCATCATTCAATGCATGCAGATATTGTAAAAACCTGGAATCATGCAACAGAAAATGTAATGTATAATGTTTTCCGCGTATTATAGCTGTTATTTGGTGTTTTGTCTGAAGTTGTCTCTATTGGTCTTATTCTCATTTTCTGTTGCCGCAAATCCCCAACAACAAAGTTTCATCCAATGAAACAGATGCAGAGAATGACTTACGCTCCATGGGAGTGCCCCCCAACGGGACATTTGGCTACATTTGGAAGCTAACAACAGAGGATGGGCCGTTGGAGGGAGACCCCCTGTGTCTGACCCAGCTGTATCAGAGCACCGTCTCACCAGAGAGGGACTTGGCCTCCGGACTGGTTGGCACCCTGCTCATCTGCAAGTACAGCACTATCGACAACAGAGGACGTCTGGTGAGAAGAACATTTTCGTGATAATAAATATGGCCGAGCTGCAGACATAGCACTTTGTAGATGCACGCTGCAATGTTGTCAGTCACCTGCACTAATGGAATGTAAAACCATGCATCTCTCTTACTTAATCTATTGTTCCATGCAGTTGGGCCCAGATAAAGAGTGGAGCGTGATATTTGCTGTGTTTGATGAGAACAGAAGTTGGTACATCAACGAGAACATGCAGAAGTCCAGCCGCAAGTCATCTAACATCACAGACGTTGAATTCTACAACTCCAATGTCATTTACAGTAAGTTCACCACAGAGTTACATTTGGCTTATTCTGATTATTCTGGAATAATAATCACTTTTGAACACAGTGAAATATTGACTGAATGAATAACATGAGATAAGGCATGCTCTGAGCTTAAATGGTGTTAATTTAAACCTGCAATAACGGATTCTTTTGAACTAGTTACTAACTATATCTGTTGGTTGTTTGGTGTACAGTGGGTTTTTAAAGATTTTTCAATTATAACAGCTGCCTCCTGTAGCCAAAAACAAGGCTTTGAGAGCAGTGAAAGTGAACCAAAGCAGTAAAGCTGCTGGCCGGACAGCTAAAATGAGCTGAAAGAACAGGGCAAATTCTCTGTAGGTTCATCACTACAAGCAACCCCTTTCACATTGTCACATTGTTTTCACATTGTCATTTGATGCATTTTTTATGATAAAAATATAGATTCTGGCAACTTTAAGGGGATTCTCTGTATTTACTGTATGAAACTGATCTCCATGTCCACGCAAAAACTGTGAATTTCTCTTTACCTCCAGGTGTAAACGGTATCATGTTCAGCGGACGTCAGTTTGTGATGTGTAAAACTGATGTCACCTTCTGGCATGTGGCCAGTGTGGGCACCCAGAGTGACTTCCTCTCAGTTTACTTCACGGGAAACCTCTTTCAGTACCAAGGCCTCTACCAGTCTGTCCTCACACTCTTCCCCATGACTGGCATGACCCTTCCCATGGAAACCGAGCTGACAGGTAAGACTGAAGCTTTAGTCATTTTTTCTGTCCAACTTTTTGACAGACTTTTTGAGGCTGCTTTGTTTTTCATTCACAGTGCTTTGTACATTGTACATTTCTAATACAGTCTGTAATCTGACAGTGTAGCAGGCTTACAGAGTCCCTCTTCAATGCTGTTTGAGCAAATAATAACAGAGTATCATTGGCACATGTCACTTGATGACCATAGCACACAAAAGACATGTCATACAATGAGAAGCAGTAATAAGGGTGCAGTAGCTGAGACATGCCGCTCTCCTGAAGCATTGACATGCATTGATGCTGAGAAATAAGATATTCATTCAGAATATTCATTCTTAAATATGTCTTCTCTCAGGTGAGTGGGAGATCAGTGCCTTTGATGGCAGCCTCAAGAGCCGGGGGATGAGCATCAGTTACTCCGTTCGTCCTTGCGACGTTGGAGACCTCCCATTAGTCGATTATGATGGTGATCAAGAAGATATCTTTGATTATTTGGATCAGATAGATCTACAGCCAAGGGGCAGAAGACTTCAAAATCACACGGTGTTGGTTAAAGTGTGCAAGAAACAGGTCACTAACAACAACACTCAGTCAGTAAACACTTCCGGTCAAAATGTCACTAATGATAAAACTGAGGGGACTGGAGCTGAAGGACAGTCAGGGTGTAAGATTAGGAAAGTGAAAGTGACATCACTGGAAGGAGGAGGAGGAGAAATCCCTCTGGATGTCTTAGAGAAAATAGAGAGAGGCGGGGAGTGGACAGTGTCTCAGAATGGGACTGAACCTGGGGGAGAGAGATCTGGGAGACAGAGAAGACAGGCAGAGGGCAACTGGACAGATGTAGATATCAGTTCTGGAGCCTCTGAGGATAGAGGAACTGGGATAGAGATCAGAGAAGAGACTATGGAAAATCGGAATCACACTGGTGCTGAGGGAAAAGCTGAGGAAAGGAGTGAAATGTCAAGTGTAAATAATGGCACAGAGGGAGAGCTCAATGAGCGCAACGACATCTTACTGAAAGGTAACCCACAGCTGGACAAGAAGGTCTCAACTGTAGAAGTAATAGATCAAAACCACATTCAGTCCGAACCTGAGCGACTTACTGTGGAGCTGCTGGAGCTGGAATACAACAACACAACAGGGACTGATCTGTCCCTCGAGTATGATGACTACAGCCAAGAGGTACTATTTTCTCTGTGTGTATGTCTTATGTACATTTCTGCAACGCATATAAATCCATATGTTGGATCCTATGTGCCACAAACCGAAACACTTCCCCCTCACCCTCTGTAAATGCAAAATTTCATATCATAGGTGAACAGCACATCAGATGTATTTGCCACCGATTACATGGACCTGCGCTCTGGAGACATCAGCTATCGCACTTACTACATTGCTGCAGAGGAGATCACCTGGGACTATGGCATCAGAAAACCACATCAGCTGATCAAACCCAGGTAGGAATAAAATTTGATCAAGGTTTCCATACAGGACTTTGAAGCAATTGTTTGACATTTTGGGAAAAAGGCTTGTTCGCTGTCACCCTCTTGCAAGGAGAGATGAAAAGCTGACCCATTTATGTTTGTGGGTTAAGTATGAAGTATGGAGTGACAGTCTGGACGTGATTAGGTTAGCTTAGCACAAATACTGGAAGCAGGCACAAACACAGAGCCTGGCTCCGTCCGAAGTTCAAAAATCTTCCTGCCAGCACCGCTAAAGCTCATAAATTAACATGTTGTATCCCGTTTGTGTAATCCGTACACAATCAGAAATGTGAAAATGATCATTTATGGTTTAATGCTAATCTAACTGTCTCCCAGCTCTAGCTCTACACTTAATCCACAGACATGAGAGTTGTTCCAGTCTTCTCATCTAAATCTTAGCAAGAAAGCAAATAAGCGTGCTTCCCAAAACTTCCCAAAAGTATTCCTTTATGCTTTTTTCTCCTCTTAGCCAATATTACATTAACATGCTTTGGATGATTTTGTTCTTTAAAAGCGGAATTTTGAAAGCTAAGTTTGGGGCAAAGTCAACATTATTTAACATAAAACAAACAGTTATTGTTAATTAAGTTATTGGTCAACAAACACAAAATGTTTCACACTGATCCAATCAAGATCCAATCTAATAAATGTCTAAAGCAGCAGTGATGACTAAACTCCTCTCTTTAGAGAGATGCGTCGTGGGATGAGAAAGTTCCTGCCAGAGTACAAGAAGGTGGTGTTTCGAGCCTACAGGGATAAAGACTTCCTACTTCCTGTAAACAGAGGGGAGGTCCAGGAACACCTGGGAATCATGGGACCTTTCATCAGAGCTGAGATTAATGATCTCCTCACTGTGAGTGGTCCTAAGAATTATAGCCTACCCTTTCATTTTTATTTATTTCATGAAACGACTGAATTATGAAACATAACTAGATGACATCACAACATCATGTTAGACAGACTGAGGCACTGGGTGGGGATCTCTGGTACTGCCTTAGAATGGTTTTCATCCTACCTGTCAAATAGGAAGTTTTGCGTGTCTGTAAACAACAATGTCTCTTCGTCCAGTTAAATATGGTGTGCCTCAAGGGTCGGTCTTAGGACCCATTTTGTTTTCTTTGTATCTGCTTCCCCTTGGACATATTATCCATAAACATGGTATTTCTTTTCATATTTATGCTGATGACACACAAATGTACTTGCCCGTCAGATCCACAGATCCTGGAATGCTGACTTCACTTAACAACCGTCTTTGTGAAGTTAAAAAATGGATGTCAAATAATTTCCTCCAGCTGAACTCAGACAAAACAGAAATCCTGGTCATCGGGTCCCAGCAGATGGCAAAACAAATACTGCCATCTGCTGGTTCCCTAGTAAATCACATTAAGCCGGTTGCAAAGAACCTTGGTGTTTGGTTTGATAGTAATTTAAATTTCAAGCAGCACACCACAAAGCTTGTTCAATCATGTTTTTATCAACTTAGAAATATAGCAAAGATTCGATCTATGTTAACTTTTAAGGACACCGAGACCATTTTACACGCCTTCATCTCATCACGCCTGGATTATTGCAACAGCCTTTTCACTTGTTTAACCCAAAAATCTACTGATCGACTCCAGACTGTCCAGAACTCAGCTGCCAGGCTTTTAACCAGAACAAAGAAATATGACCACATAACCCCTATTTTAGCATCATTACACTGCCTCCCAGTATGTTTTAGAATTGACTTTAAAATTTTATTGATCACTTTTAAAGCTCTTCATGGCCTCTCGCCTTGTTATATTTCTGACCTTTTAGTCCCATATGCACCAGCATGTACCTTGAGATCCTCGGGCAGAGGTCTGTTCCAGAGGTCTGTTCCTGAGTCAGTGAACTCTTTTAAGTCCCTTCTTAAAACATACTTTCCCGATCTTATTTGACTTTATGTTATCCCTTTTATTTTATTCTATTTCACTTATTTTATATTTATCTTAAATGTGTATTTTGGTCTTTTCAATGTTTTCTTGCTTGTATTGTTGTCTTTGCACTTGTTGAAGCACTTTGTAACTTGTTTTTGAAAAGTGCTCTACAAATAAAGATTATTAGATTATTATATTATGATGTAGCTAACTGTCTATTTGTCGTTGGTGTCTTTTTCAAGGTGATTTTTAAGAACAAGGCATCCAGGCCTTACTCCTTTTACCTTCAGGGAGTCTATGACCACAGCCAGGGGGCCGGCAGTGCCCAAACCCATGCTTCCTCTGCTCCACCCGGGGTCCCAGGAAAGCCTGTGGCTCCAGGGGAGGCACGGACATATAACTGGAGAATAACCAAGAAACAAGGACCAACTGACACTGAATTTAACTGCAAGACTGGGGCATACTACTCCACTGTGGACAAGGTCTGTTTAGGTCTTTCACCTCTAGCCTGTTCCAGCTTTATCTCCCATGTATATACAGCATGTACTGCATGTCTGTATGGCATCTGTGTTTGTGTGTGCGCATGCTCAGCTGTGACTGCCTACATGAATTAATCTGTATGAATGGTATCAGTAGTTAGGTGTTTAGCCTTAAGTGAGGCAGTGGTAGTTCACTGTGTTACTGTCTTTTTAATGAATGCTTTAATGGAAATCTTGAGGTGTAGTTATATGACAAGGAGAAAATAAACATTTCTTTACTATGTTCCAGGAGAGGGACCTTCATTCGGGTCTGATAGGTCCACTGGTGATCTGTAAGCCCAATACCCTCCTGACTCGTCAGAACACGCAGCCAGACATCCAGGAGTTGGCCCTTCTCTTCCACACCTTTGATGAAACTAAAAGCTGGTACCTGGAGGAGAGCCTGCAGCGGTACTGCACTCCACCCTGTCAGGCCAACACTCAGGACCCCTGGTACCACACCAGCAACAAGTTTGCAGGTGGAGATAATAATGTTGATTTGTTGGTGTTTTCAGTAGCATAATAAGCATTAGTGTTTTGTTTTATTTCTCCAAAAATAATGCCTACGTTTTTCTTTAGCAATAAATGGTTATGTGGCCGAGACACTTCCTGGTCTGTTGGTCGCCCAGCACCAGCAAGTCAGGTGGCACCTGCTGAATGTAGGAAGCGACGGAGAGTACCACGCTGTGCACTTCCATGGTTTGCCTTTCACTGTTCAGACTAAACAGAAACACCGAATGGGGGTCTACAACCTCTTCCCTGGTAAACACACACACAACTATACACATGGTGTTTCATTTATTCATTCATTTATATACTTATTTTGCTTAATTTTATATCCAAACAAATGTATCTGAACCACACTCTTCGTTTAATATCAGTAAGGCTCACAGTTCCGACTCCAGGCAGCGTTTTTAACTACCAAAAACGAATCTAGCTTCCATCTTTTTGAAGCAATAATTGGTATACTTGCACTCTGAAAACCTTATTCTTGACTATAATTTAATGAATGGTACTGCTGTGTGTCACCCAGGTGTGTTTGGAACAGTGGAGATGAGACCCCCCACAGTTGGCACATGGCTGGTGGAGTGTACAATAGGAGACTACCAACTAGCCGGCATGAGGGCTAAACTACTGGTCTATAATCCACGTAAGTACAGTCTGTGTCACAAAATGATTTATCATTAATATTTGTAATGTAATGTGGTATATAATAGTTAACACAGCAGTAATAGTGGATTTACTGTAGTTGATCAACATATTAACTTTATAGCTGTGAGCATATATGGTCTATGGTAGAACATAAAGAAACATTATGTTTTTATTACCTTAGAACAGGGGTATTCAATTAGATTTCAAAGAGGTCTAGTTAGAGAAAATTTCCTGAAGCAAAGGTCCGGAACATCAAAACGACGAACTTGCGTTATCATTCAGTACTATAACCTATAGTTGTATCAACACATGTTTTTAGTCAACAACGGACTGTCAAATCAAATAATATTTCAGTCAGTTTTCACATCAAACTGGAGGGATAATAAATAATAACTATTCAAATAATAAATTCTAAATTTAAGTAAACTAAAGTGCCTAATTTTTAGAAATAATGTAATAAAAAGTGTAGCTTGAAGTGATGAAATGTAGTCTTATCCAATTTTATAATAAACACTCAACACATCATAACAAATGAACAGCTGTAATGCCTCCTCTTCTCTTTCATTTCCTCTTACAGAGCTACCACTTTCCTACTTTCTGTTGTTCAGTGAGAAACGTGAGCTCCAGCTAGCATATTGGAGATCTATGAGATATTCTGGTTTTGAACTGCCCGTGGGAGGAATGTACATGTAAAAATCTGTACATTCTTGA
>NC_060168.1:18890544-18894594 GCF_021292245.1 Micropterus dolomieu
ATCTCTTTTATCTTTCGTCTCCTCAATTCGGGTGTGTTTCCAAAACGTCTCTGGTGAATCTCGCGGACTCGACTCGCAAGCCTCGGTATGCACAGATTTGATTGGCTGAGCAGCGTCACATGAGACGATTGGAGCACATGCGATTGGTCTGTGAGTTTCCTGGTCCTCTAAACCAGTACAGTAAATGCTAGAAAAGCTGCGCGGGTTAAAATAGAAACGCTCCGTCACGAGGTAGTAAGTCTCAATAATAAATGGGCTGTAGGTCGGCGGTCCGGAGAGGACGGCGGCTGGGTCCGGATCAGGACCGCGGTCCGCCTATTAGTGACCTCTGCCTTAGAACAAGAGTTTTTATCTACATAACCGCGGGCACCCCCTGCTGTGGAGGTCCCTGTATTTGTCGTCATGTTTCTACCGTGGCCGTCAACGAACAAACAGCGCTACAGAGCGTGTTTCGTCATCACGCCGTTCTGTTAGTGTAGACACCCGTCACTACATTGAATACGTACAAAGAAGAAGAAGAGGGACTAATAATATGTCTCCGAGTAGTCTTCTGGTTTATTAGAAGTAAAAAGAGAAGTGACAATTGGACAAATGAAGGAGCACACAGGTATTATTTAGCACGAGAGCCGACAGCCAGACGGAGTCGGGACAGCTGACTGCAGAAATCACGGATTTTGTGGATTTTCCCAGATGGAAGGCTATGTTGTGGGACAGATGTTTTCAAAGCGGTGCTGAAGTGTGTTTTCTGCTGGACAGGTAATTAACTTTGTTTGTCAGACTTTAGCGATGCAAATGAAAACTGTTGGTTGAGAGCTTCAGCTGTTAGCTGGCCATAATCACAGAGAGCCGTGACATGTTTCCCCTGTCAGTGGTGTGAAATATGGATTAATTTCATGGCGCCTACTTATTTCCAGCCTGTGGTTTGGCTTTGCCGTTTACATTAGCGAGACAGTCAGCTGATCAGTAACGTTAATTGGCAATAAAAACATAAAGTTATTTAGAGCATGGAAGCATCAGCCAGCTAAACTTTACTGTTGGTAGTAAAACATTTATTGTTAGTTGGATTGGTTTATTTTCCAGCACTGTGCTTTGGCTTGTGGTGTTATGTTAGTTGGATTAATTTCATGTAGTGACTCTCTCTCTCTCTCCAGCGCACTGTTTTTGGCTTTGTATGTTACTTTTCGCATCGAAGCTCAGATCAGCCAGCTAAACTTTTACTGTGCTGGTAGAAAAAATGTGTAGTTGGATTGTAACTTCATGTAGTTCTTCTCCAGCCTCTGTTATGGCTTTGTAAGCGTGGACAGAAATGTGCCCTTACCTTCCTGAGACAAACAGATGATGAATATTATTGGTAATGAAACGGTAACAGCAGGGAAGCTCAGATCAGCAGCTAAACTTCACATTTTACTGCCCTGGTGGAAAACATGTATTTCTTTTTACTGCTAAAGGTGATCTATAACAAGACCGTGTGTATTAAGTGACCAATAATAAATACTTTACAAATTTGCATTAAAAAAACTTATTGGATATTGCTTCACACTGTGCACACAAATATGTAATTTTTACTTTCACATGCTAAATGCCCATTAAAAACGTTTCACCGTTTTACCACAAGCTGAAATTATGTCAGTACTGCTTTGTGTTTCTGTTGTATTTCAAAAAATTAAAAAAGACATTTTGGTAATATTTGCAGATTGCTTATCTAATTAAGCAAAGTGAGAGGAGCCTTGATCCTCACCTGACTATGCCTTTGTAAACTTCATGTATTATGTGGTTTATAATGGACTGTGGTGCAGAAACAGTGAGGCTTACATTGTCCTGTTATCTGTCAGTGGTCATACTCGATGCACTAGATGTGATAGTGTTTGAGAATTTCTTCATTTACTTTGGTATGTTAGTCCAGATGAGCCAACCCTCCCAAGATGTAAAATAATGTATTACAGGAGTATGAGACATCATGTAGCACTTAATTTCTTCATGTGGCTGTTGTTTATTAATGAAAAGGTAACAATAACATTCAAAACAACATATGGTTTTACATAATTTATATCAATTCTTAATATATCTAAAAGAAACCTCATTTCTTGACTGGCAATCTCTTTTATCTCATAGATGACATTTTTGTCCTGTCTCAGGCACCATAGCTATACTGCTCGCTTGGTTAGGGGAGGGGGGGTGCAATTCGCAACCCTCACCACTAGATGACACTGGAACTTACACACTGACCCTTTAAGAAATGAATTTTGGAGCACTACCTGATTACTTACAGTTGTATTAAACACCCTTGTCACTGCACTTTGATGTCCCATCACATTGAATAAATTATATTACGCTTATCCCAACATCTTCTACACTGTAATGTAATTTGTTATTGTGTAATTTACGGGGTTTTTTAATTACTGATGACATCCCAAATATCTGACGTAAACAGGTAGAGTCACACATGTCATCATTTCCTGAAATATCAGAACAGACAATGTATAGTCCTGCACTGTTCAGATGTAGTAAGCGCACAGAAATGCATTTGGGGATTTTTTGATGATTATGTACAATATGTACACATTATGACATTTAACATGATTAATTGAGCTGGAATTTTCTTGCAATGACATGCAGGATGTGTCTTGCCCCTGGGGATGAAATCAGGAAGGATCGAGGCTTCCCAGATCACAGCATCAGATCACATAGGTAAGACAGTGTTTTTAACAGGTCAAACACACCAAGAAGACCCTTCATACTCGTGCTTAATAACCAGAGCACTGAAAATGAAAAATAGCTCAGTCTTGTGGCCACCAGGCAGCTTTATGAACTCTGAAAGCCTGGAAATTACCCACACCGAGATGGATTATAACCACATTTAAACATGTGTGTCCAGATAACTGGGAGCCGGCGCTGGCAAGGCTGGATCAGTCTGGTTATATCAATGCCTGGATGGGCAAAAACAAGATGTCATGGATACAGGTAAGACATATCTTTGCCCAGCATGTATTGTAAACTTCTCTTTGTAATGTTCACATGTAAAACAGACATAGAGCACAGTAAAAATGTAATGTAATGTGTGTCATTAGGTTGACCTTCAGAGGCCCACCCTGCTGCATGGTGTGCAGACACAGGGAGTCAGTGCAAAGCTGAGGGACAACTATGTCACATTCTTCACCGTCTCCTACAGCATGGACCAGGAGAACTGGACCATTTACAGAGGAAACAGCACCAGGCAGACCAGCGTATGTCCTCTACTGTGGTACACACATGGAATACAAACAGTCTTGGAACATGCAGTTCCCAGATTGGCAAATAAATAGGCCCACCACTGACCACTAATGTGTGTTTATGTGAAATAACAAAAGTAGCTCAAACCATCTTTTTCCTGTCTACAGTCAGATCTGTCCATGAACCGTCTCCTTCTATAGACTAGTTACATTACATCAAAACACACAGAAAGAGAAAAAGAGAAATTTGCTGCAAAGCAGCTTACTTAATATTTACTAGAGATGATGACCACATTTTTATTAATTTAAACTATCACTGTTAGAACACTATGGGAGTTTGAGCAGTGTTAAATGCACCAAGAGGCACTAGTGGTCTTTGATTGAGATTATGGCATGATACTGTTAGACTGTCAAATAAAAATGGTAAAGGCGGCAAATTGTTCACTGTAATGGGTTGCCTGTCTCAAGCAAGTTTCAAGCCTCTGCACGTTAGGAAATAAGGAAACCAGTTGCTTCCTGCTGTGTTGGAAATCAGTACAAAAACATGATGTCTGATCTGGAGAAAGCTTGGCAACTTGTTTATAGGGATATTGTACTAAAATGTGCTAAACTATCAGCATGACCCTTGAAGTCTGAGCTGGAGTGTTTGTGTGGCTCTGTTTCAGATGTTTAATGGCAACATGGACAGCTCCAAGGTGAAACTCAACCTCTTCTCTCCCCCATTTGTGGCTCGCTACGTCAGGATTCGTCCATTAAGCTTTGTGCAAAAACCTGCTCTCCGATTGGAGCTGCTGGGCTGCGATATCAACAGTGAGTTGGATCAACAGCAGCTGAATTTATA
>NC_060168.1:18894694-18894996 GCF_021292245.1 Micropterus dolomieu
ATGCACAGATTTGATTGGCTGAGCAGCGTCACATGAGACGATTGGAGCACATGCGATTGGTCTGTGAGTTTCCTGGTCCTCTAAACCAGTACAGTAAATGCTAGAAAAGCTGCGCGGGTTAAAATAGAAACGCTCCGTCACGAGGTAGTAAGTCTCAATAATAAATGGGCTGTAGGTCGGCGGTCCGGAGAGGACGGCGGCTGGGTCCGGATCAGGACCGCGGTCCGCCTATTAGTGACCTCTGCCTTAGAACAAGAGTTTTTATCTACATAACCGCGGGCACCCCCTGCTGTGGAGGTCCC
>NC_060168.1:18895016-18940970 GCF_021292245.1 Micropterus dolomieu
GCAATCTCTTTTATCTCATAGATGACATTTTTGTCCTGTCTCAGGCACCATAGCTATACTGCTCGCTTGGTTAGGGGAGGGGGGGTGCAATTCGCAACCCTCACCACTAGATGACACTGGAACTTACACACTGACCCTTTAAGAAATGAATTTTGGAGCACTACCTGATTACTTACAGTTGTATTAAACACCCTTGTCACTGCACTTTGATGTCCCATCACATTGAATAAATTATATTACGCTTATCCCAACATCTTCTACACTGTAATGTAATTTGTTATTGTGTAATTTACGGGGTTTTTTAATTACTGATGACATCCCAAATATCTGACGTAAACAGGTAGAGTCACACATGTCATCATTTCCTGAAATATCAGAACAGACAATGTATAGTCCTGCACTGTTCAGATGTAGTAAGCGCACAGAAATG
Source organism: Micropterus dolomieu (assembly GCF_021292245.1). Lineage (NCBI taxonomy): Eukaryota > Metazoa > Chordata > Actinopteri > Centrarchiformes > Centrarchidae > Micropterus > Micropterus dolomieu. The sequence continues at coordinate 18,895,447 of NC_060168.1, forward strand.
CATTTGGGGATTTTTTGATGATTATGTACAATATGTACACATTATGACATTTAACATGATTAATTGAGCTGGAATTTTCTTGCAATGACATGCAGGATGTGTCTTGCCCCTGGGGATGAAATCAGGAAGGATCGAGGCTTCCCAGATCACAGCATCAGATCACATAGGTAAGACAGTGTTTTTAACAGGTCAAACACACCAAGAAGACCCTTCATACTCGTGCTTAATAACCAGAGCACTGAAAATGAAAAATAGCTCAGTCTTGTGGCCACCAGGCAGCTTTATGAACTCTGAAAGCCTGGAAATTACCCACACCGAGATGGATTATAACCACATTTAAACATGTGTGTCCAGATAACTGGGAGCCGGCGCTGGCAAGGCTGGATCAGTCTGGTTATATCAATGCCTGGATGGGCAAAAACAAGATGTCATGGATACAGGTAAGACATATCTTTGCCCAGCATGTATTGTAAACTTCTCTTTGTAATGTTCACATGTAAAACAGACATAGAGCACAGTAAAAATGTAATGTAATGTGTGTCATTAGGTTGACCTTCAGAGGCCCACCCTGCTGCATGGTGTGCAGACACAGGGAGTCAGTGCAAAGCTGAGGGACAACTATGTCACATTCTTCACCGTCTCCTACAGCATGGACCAGGAGAACTGGACCATTTACAGAGGAAACAGCACCAGGCAGACCAGCGTATGTCCTCTACTGTGGTACACACATGGAATACAAACAGTCTTGGAACATGCAGTTCCCAGATTGGCAAATAAATAGGCCCACCACTGACCACTAATGTGTGTTTATGTGAAATAACAAAAGTAGCTCAAACCATCTTTTTCCTGTCTACAGTCAGATCTGTCCATGAACCGTCTCCTTCTATAGACTAGTTACATTACATCAAAACACACAGAAAGAGAAAAAGAGAAATTTGCTGCAAAGCAGCTTACTTAATATTTACTAGAGATGATGACCACATTTTTATTAATTTAAACTATCACTGTTAGAACACTATGGGAGTTTGAGCAGTGTTAAATGCACCAAGAGGCACTAGTGGTCTTTGATTGAGATTATGGCATGATACTGTTAGACTGTCAAATAAAAATGGTAAAGGCGGCAAATTGTTCACTGTAATGGGTTGCCTGTCTCAAGCAAGTTTCAAGCCTCTGCACGTTAGGAAATAAGGAAACCAGTTGCTTCCTGCTGTGTTGGAAATCAGTACAAAAACATGATGTCTGATCTGGAGAAAGCTTGGCAACTTGTTTATAGGGATATTGTACTAAAATGTGCTAAACTATCAGCATGACCCTTGAAGTCTGAGCTGGAGTGTTTGTGTGGCTCTGTTTCAGATGTTTAATGGCAACATGGACAGCTCCAAGGTGAAACTCAACCTCTTCTCTCCCCCATTTGTGGCTCGCTACGTCAGGATTCGTCCATTAAGCTTTGTGCAAAAACCTGCTCTCCGATTGGAGCTGCTGGGCTGCGATATCAACAGTGAGTTGGATCAACAGCAGCTGAATTTATAACAGAGCTATTTCTACTTTAGAAAAGTAGTGAGAATGACTCTGGCATGTCTGTGTGTGTGTGCGTTTGTGTGTGTGACCAGGCTGCTCTCTCCCTCTCGTGCTCCAGAAGAGGCTTTCTGACGACAGATTTAGTGCATCCTCATTTTATTCATCTCTTCTGCGTAGCTGGAACCCCAGCCTCGCCCGCCTCCATCAGAAAGGCAGTGCCAACGCCTGGAGACCAAAGGTGAATACCAATGCACACATACATATACACATATAGTCTATGCTAATGCAAAATCTGAATTCCTGGAAAACGGATAACTCAATAAACTTTCACTTGGGTAGTGACAGTCTGCCCTGCCATTAACTCTATTTTATAACAGCCCATATCATGACTTGCACTAATAAGGTAGAAAACATTCAATAGTTTGCTGTCCACAGTGACAGCAAACTGAAGTCAATGCAGTGAGTGAAATTATTCTGGTTGGATGGATGGATTATGGAATTTCTATTTGCTTCCAGATGGTGACTATTAAGGGAAAACTGGACTTTCATTTCTCTAACATTGCAGTAAATTAATCATCTAACACGCTGCTGTTTGGTCAAGTCATTAGAACAGCAGTAGGGACAGTCCCTGAACTGTCGACATCCCTGATTAGATTCTGGGCGAGGACATGTGTGCCATGTCATCGCTCTTCCCTGGCTTCCTATCTGCCTCTTTGCTGTCAGAAGCCCATTAGAAATTATTTTTAGAAGCAATGCTATGTAATTTATACCATGAGTTAAAGAGTAACTCAAAGGAATAGTTTGACATTTTTGGAAATACGTTTAACCGCCTTTTTTGACGAGGTTTAGATGAGAAGTTTGACACCACTCTTGTATCCGTCTGTTAAAAATGAAACTACAAAGAGACGGTTAGATTAGCTTAGCATGACAACTGAAAACGAGGGGAAACAGCCAGCCTAGTCTGTTTCACCTCTGACCACACCCAACATCCATGGTGGGTCAAAAGTGTGCTCTGTAGTACCTGTAACCAAACCCAACACTGATGTCGCAGTGTACTGACACCCTGGAGTACACTTCTGCTCTAACAAGAGGAGAAGTCAACAACTAGAGGACAGCAAAAACAACCATTTTTAGCTGTTGTTTTTGCTCAGAACTATAAACTCTGGATTAAGACAAGAGTAATATTTTACAAAGTACACATTCTTTAAACACATGTTTTGAACACACTTTATGAAAAATCAAACAATTCACTGAAAAACAAACCTTCCCTTCTCATTTCGTTTTGTGAGCCTCAGCAAGTCTGGTCGAGAAACACCAAAACACTTTCACACAATAAAACCCTTTCACTCTGCTCTCTATCCTATTATTATTTTGCTCCGTAGTTCTTCTCCCCACCCCCAGCTAATCATTTTCACACTTTGCAGGACTGAACTGCAGAGGTGTGATTTGTCCGTCTGTCAACTGCAGAGGTGTGATCCTTCTGTCAAACTATTGAGCTGCTGGTAAAGGTCAAATGCCAAACAGTAGCATTTCCATGGACAGAGGTCAACTATTCTTAGCCAACTATTATCTGAAATAGTGTCCTAACAGTAGGGTGACCAGACATCCCCGTTTTCTGGGGACAGTCCCCGGTTTTGGTGGCCTGTCCCGGTCTGGAGCTGTCCCCGGAAATGTCCCCGTTTTTAACTGTGTGTTAATTATAGACTGTATAAGGTGTTAACAGACCTGAAATCAGATTTTATGTGGCCAGGAACTGATTGTCGTCCGCGGGAGCACGCGCAGCATGTAACATTATTGCACAGCTTCTTCATGTCTACAGTGCACGTGCAAATAAGCATCACTTTATGTCACAAAGGTATGTCTCTGTGATACTTTAACGTTTCTTTTAACAGAATAATCACAATTGTGGCCAAACAAGTGTTTGCATTTTATAGCTTAACCAGGCCTGACCGTGATTATAGGCAATAACAGAAGCCTGTTGTTGCCAATGGAATATGTCTTTGGTAGAAAATGGAATGTAGCCTATAATTTACATGACTTACTGCTGAGTTACATATAAAATAAAGTCTTTGCAATTATCCTTATTACTCTACATTATTTAATTTGCTGTGTACCAACCAAAAAATGTATTATTCTACTTGCCAGAAAGTGATTGAAGCCTCTAATTATTGGCTGAAAGGTTATTTTTTCCCTGAGATGACTTGATTATATTCATGAGGGTTATATTTGAAAGATTATAACTCACCTAATACTTTTTACCTCTTAAAATACCTTTAAATGTCCAAAACAACACATGAAATGCAGTATGCCACTTGCCAGAAAGTGACTGCAGCCTCTACATATTGACTGAAAGCTAGTTTCTGCCTCAAAATGACTTTCAGAAGAGTTATGTTTGACAGATTATGAAACCGAAATTTCCCCCTGTTTTTATTTTATATATAATAACATATTTTTTAGTGGCATACTGACCACCAAACCAAATATGTCCCCGGTTTTCATTTCAGAAATCTGGTCACCTTACCTAACAGGGCTACAACGGGCTAAATAAGTGGCCTCAGATGAACAAAGATCATGAATCCTTTATCAGTAGCTGCAGACAGCATTAAGTATTTTCATTGTTCCTGACATTAGTTTAAACAGGAAAACATACTTCATGCACATTATTTGCCAGAAAAATGGGATGGCCTTGATTTATGTTTCCTGGTTTATAAAACAAAGTATGTTTTAGATTTAAAATTCAAAATAGGAAAGAGGTGCTTGGCTCCCCTCACACTGAGTTTCAACTTTGAGTCATTCTTGTTGGTTGGGACTTTTCCTGTGGCCGAACAACTCTTTGCTTATCAGTTCAAACCTCAAGTGTTTCATGAATGATGGATAAAGGAGTTAAAACTGGGAGAGAAAAAAAATCCCACATTAACAGTTTATCTGGATTTGCCTTGTGCAGCAATATCTTCCAGTGGAAAAAAAGATGCGCTGCCAGTAGCATTTTCCTTGTTTATAAGTTTCCTAGTTGTTTAACGTGGGAGAGGAAGTGGTTTGGTGTTCCTTTTGGCCATCCATACATCAGTTTGTTTTTTATTCCTTTTCTTTGTCTACTTCTATTTCATTCAGAAGCTGGTATCTATTTCTTTCAGTTTTATAAAACTTCCTTCATTTTGTTTAATACATTGTGCTCATGCCTTTTCTCTTTCCTGTCAAATTATTATTATTTTTTTAAATTTTCTAATTTTGATATAATAAATATACTGGTTAAAATATAATCAGAATATCATATTTTTTGTCTTTGTTCTTCAAGATCTTCCTTTCTGAGATCTAAAAATGTTTCCTCTGCCCTTTTCACCCCAGAACAACAACCCCCACGAGTGGCTGCAGGTTGACTTAGAGAAAGTAAGCCGCATCACAGGGGTCGTAACACAAGGAGCACAATCGGTGTTGACCCAAATGATGGTGACAGAGTTCTCAGTCACTGTCAGCCATGATGGACACTCCTGGAGCAGTGTGTTAGAGGAGCGCTCCCAAAGAGAGAAGGTACACTTACTGCACATGTGAGGATTGCAGTCAAAGTGTTGCTGCTAATGTGATCCAGGCCTGGCACCAGCTTTGTAAAAAGAGCCCATAAAAGTGTAATGACTATGTTCTTTACTCATCACTTGTTCCTTCAATAAACCGTTAATGCATAGTGGCCAGTCTATGTCACAGTTTCCCTTACTTTTACACTGGTCACTTTGTGTTATGGAGCTGGCTACCCACAAAACTAAGCCCAATAAAGTGTTTTCATGTTTTAGTGAAACAGTGTACTCTAATAATAATCTATACAAACCCTGAAATAAAAAGATTCTTAAGTCCACATGAACTAACACATATGTTTGCCCATAAGGATAGATATTGTATCTAATCTATAAATTGTGGCCTTCAGTGTTTGTTTAATACATTTATTCATCTCCCCTTCCGTCTCTCTGTTTCTGTATTTCTTTCTTCCTCTTTCATTCCTCAGATCTTCACAGGAAACAACGATTCAGAAGAGGAAGCTTTCATCATTTTTGATCCGCCTCTGTTCGGCCGCTACCTCCGTATCCACCCACGGGGTTGGATCAACGACATCGCCCTGCGTCTGGAGGTCTTGGGCTGTGACACGCAGCAGGGTCTCTAACACCACTGTGCTAAACTCACCAACGCCATGCAGCAACATTTTAGCAGCATAATGTATCCTGGTTTCCGGAGTGGCAAGTGATGGAAAATGTTATATTGTTACGCAGCGCACTTATTAAATTATATATTACATGTAACTGTTTGTGTGAGATAAGCTAATTCTTCTGTGGCTGAAACATCGTTTACACGTTCACCTTTTTCACAACAGGTCATTTCATTTATATTTCTGTCATGTTTGTCAATAGAAAAAAAATGTATATGTCAGTTTAAACAGGACTACAGTGCTTAGCTACACAGTATTTGCTTTACCTCTCCAGTACACAGCTGTGCTAACAAGTGAGCAAACCTTTTGAATGCAAGCATATGTAAATATTTCAGACTCCGATGGATGTATAAAGTTTGAATGGTTGATGTATATTGTTGGAAAAGTTTGTATTAAAGTATTTTTCTGCTTTGTTAGAGTTTATACAAACAATGAATCTTGAAGAGTTCCCCTGGCATTTCTTTCACACCTCAGGTGTGACAACTTCTTGTGCACATTAACACAAAAAGCAACCAACAACAAACACTTTGTGACGCACTGCTTCCCGTCCTGTTCTTTCTTTCTGAGATCCACATCAGAAAAGAATGTACAGCGTTCTTTCTTTGCTTTTGTTTTCTTCACTCTTTCCAGCACATTATCTCTGTTCTTTCTTTGCTCCATCTGTCTTTAGACCACTGTGTCCCTGAACTGTTATTTTCGCTTATCCATCTCCACCAGGCCCTACCTGCAGAAACAATGAGCATCTGTGCCCCAACATTATTCTGTTACAAGTTAAAACAAGAAGTCCTGTTAAACAGAGGAAAAACACATATGTTCACAGACGAGGATGAAATGATGTGATTGTGTTAATTTGTATACTTTGGGCCTGACTGTTTGAAAGATGAAAACATGAGCAGCACATTTGTGACTAACCAACCTTTATCAGCTCATTATCAGCAGAGGAAGTTTCCAGCCATTGTGGGGGGGGTGTTTTATTTGGAGGGCAGTACATTATGTCTGGCTGTCACACTTTATCTCTCTGAAAACAATAACACACTACCCACAATCTCAGCAACAGGCAGAGCACATGTATGCAGCTCCAGCTGAATAATATTTTTCTCAAATGCTAAGACACGCTTAATGAAACTGGGATCCACTTGATCTTCATCATCAACATGTTAGCACAGCAGAAGTCTTCACACCCTTTTTCAAAACAGTTAACACAAATCTCCTAGTATAATCCCAAACTCTATTGTAATTAATTTGAACAAATGGAAAGCATCCATTCGCAGCTTCTGGAAAATACTAATAATTATAAATCTCTAATGCTGCTGTATGAAACTCCTTTGCACAACTCTTAGATCAGCAACCAGTCCACATCCATCTATAAAAGATGCCATCTGTGTTGCTATTTGCAAGCATAGATGAAAGAGGCCAAAGGCACATAAGGAGAGTAAGAGGCCAAGGCAGATGGCCCGAATGGACTACAGTTTTTTACAACCCCTAACATAATTTTATCCAACCTGTAGTCGCATTTTTGAAAACACAATTAGCCCAACATCGTCTGTTCAAACCATACCATTAACACAATTCATGTCGTTTCTACAGAATATGCAGTCAATTAACCCATTTCTAGAAGTTTTCCTTGACGTGAAAGCTGCTTTCTGCCTCGGGCTTTTCATGTATGCACATAGATGGGCAGGGAGGCATGTGGAAGGGCGGGGAGCTGCTCTCCAGTAAGGCAAGGATTATACTGTCCGCAGGTCCGCACGAGAAATTCGTCATCAGAGGGGGTACGCATAGGCTCCAGAGTATATTAGAGGCTAAGCGGACGCAGACATGGACTACTTCTGTTTATACTACCTTCTGCAGTCAGCTTGGTGGACACGTTCCACACATGCGCAATAGATCGGTTGTTGCCCTGGTAGCGCTAGTTGCCGTAGACCCTACGCGTACCCCCTCTGATGATGATTTTTCCGTCATGAGGACCCTAGTGGACCCTCACGGACCCTCGCGTACTCACGGACGTGGAAAGTAACTGTAACTGTACAGCACCGGTACTGGTTCAGTAATATGCACTGTATTGACAAGGATCTGTCACCACTGTAAAACCAATCAAATGTTTTTCACAGAATTGCAAGAAAAGCAGTATCTGGTGGAACAGGTAGATTGTTCAACCCAGAGCAGGAAATCCACATTGTAAATGTGGCCATGGCATCATGCTCAGAAAACTAGAGGACCAGATAGTGGCAGATAACACAATGTTCCAAAACATCAACAGAGTGAGTCTCTCTGTAATGGCTGAAGCCGCTGTACAGAGTCCCTTTCAAAATAAAGTAAATTCGTGTAAAGAAAGTGAGGAACACACATCCATGCTTTGTACACCTGTGTGTATGTGAGTTTTACTGTAGCCTACTACATGCATAACAAAACTTTGTTGCAAACTGCTTTGCCCTAACCACAGAAAAGACAAAAGCCACAAGTGTTTTTCATTTACTCCATCAGTGCCTGATGGCTGCTGTGTGCTTACTCAAAGACACTTGCGTGTACTGTATCGATGCGAAAACACAATTGTTAAAAGAGTTAAGAGTTTTGCAAGAGATTTATTTTTTTGGCTTTGGTTTAAGGTTTTGAGGTTAGTGTGCAGAGTTTTGCAAAAAATAGCCAATAGTTTCAAAACTGAGCAAATTTCTCTTATTTTTTTTTTTTTTTTTTTTTTTTTTTACAGCATTTCAACAGGGCATCTCAAAAAAGTGTAAAAAGTGCAGGTCAAGAGTGGAGCATGGTTCATTATTTCTTGTAAAATCATCTTTGGAGAAAATATTAAAATCCATGCTGTGATATGCTTGCTGCCCTTTTTTGGCACATACTATAACTATGTGAAATATCATCAAAAGGCACAGGCATATAGCGCAAGTTAAGGTTGAAATGATTCATACTGATAGCTGTATTTTGTATTTTGATGTCCTTGCGTAACGACTGATTGAAAGAAGATATTAATTTGACCACAAGTTTTCTCAGTGCTTTGATTTGTTTTGCAAATAGCAACACAGAGGTGGTATCTTTTATAGAGGGATGAGGACTGATAGCTGATTGAAGAGTTATGCAAAGGAGTTTCAAGCAGGTGCATTAGAAACTCATAATTAAGTCTGCTGTGAATAGATGTTTTCCTTTTGCTCAACACAATTAATCCAATAGAGTTTTGGGTCTTTCTATGACATCTGTTTACGTCTGCTCTTCTAAGGAGGTGAAGGTGAAGTGGATCCCGGTTTCATAAATTGTGTCTTAGCAATTGAGAACAACTGTAATACACATGATCTGAACCAGATCAAACAGAGGTGAGCAGAGGTCATGGCCTGCTGCCCAGGTGTGATCAGTTGCTGGGATTGTGTTCGCAGCAGGTGAAGGAACCAACAACAACACATAACAGGCCAATCCTTTACAGTGGAGAGTGAAGACAAGTGGGCTGCTTGAGAGCTCAAAGGGCCATACACAGGCTTTCACATGATTTGCGCCTGGTGGGGATAATACATTACTCTTGTTTTAAGTAGCTGCATGGACTCGTGCTGTCACATTCCTCGAGCCAGTATGTGACAATTATTTTTTGTTTTTAATCAGTTATTTAGTAGCCTATAAAATCATGGAAAATGCCCATTGGAATTTCCCAGAGTCAAGTTTATGTCTTCCAGCTGCTTGTTTTGTCCAAACCAACAGACCAAAACGCAAAAAGCACTCTACTCACAATCAAGAAAGGCAGCAAAGTGTCACATTTGAGAAGCTGGAACCAGTGAATAGATTATCAAAGCTGTTGTGGACCTTTTTGTCAATCAACAAAATTGATCCAATCAATTAAATGACTAATGCAGGTGTTAGCAGTCAGATTCTTTTGACAGTTCCTCGTGTTTATGTGTTTGTGGGAAACTCCGACTTAAGCGTTAGCTGTCCCAAGACGAACTTTTGCAATGCAAGAAAGTACAAAATTTAATATCTTATCTCAAAATCCTATGTGCAGTATTGTCTCAAGTTAGTCTCAGACATGAGTAAGGTCATATTCAGATAAAACTTGAAGTATGACATGGCAATATAGTTGCTTAAAAAAGCTTTCTTTGGAAAATGGATTACTGTAGAATTAGTGGTTTGTCAGCTAAAACGCAATCAGCCACAAAGGTTTTTTAAAGAATAGTACCCTTTTTTTGTTCCTCTTTCAGTTATTAAAAAACAGTCCAAGCTTGCCACTACCAATGTGAACAAAAATTGCGTACAAATATTTGAAAAAACTGTAAGACTTTCATTATCAGCCGTTTTTAAAAAACAAAATAAAAAAACATGACAAATCTGTCTACTGGATTCACTGGAGCAGCCTGGTAAATGATTGCCACACTTCCCTTTGTCACAACCTGCTCATATTTAACAACCGTGTGAAAGATTCTGTTTCTCGGTTGGCAGATCAGTGAGGAAGTGCAAAGAAGTGTCAGGAAAGAAAACAGAATGACACAACAGACAAAATGACCACAGTTTTATCACTCTTCCTTACATCACTTCCTTGCCTTCGTCCTAAGGCCCCTGAGGACCCAGAGGCCCCTATACAATAACACAAACCAGAAGTAGACCATATCTATCCTTTCCTTCTTCTTTTTCTTCTTCTTGTTGTTGACATTTACAACACCATTTGAAAGTGACCACGTGAGTGTGCGCACAAGCAGTGGTACAATAATAGTGTACATTAGAACTATACAATATACATCTGAGGAAGCATTTTCCCTGTGATGTTAAAAACAGTTCTTTAATGCTTTTTGGTAGAAAAAATGTCCAAAACCTGTGAATACCTGCACAGCAACAATGTTTCCTTGTTGTTTTCTGTCATTTTTTAAGAAATACGCTATAGTAACCTTAAAATCATCAACATGACATTTAATCTCTAGTATGTTCAGTGGAAGAATCGCAAGTGAAACTATGAAAATAATGTTTCCTGTTACTCACATGAATCACGTAGTTATACTGAAAGAGGATGATTTCCACTTACTAAGAGTGAGACACAGAAAACATCACATGCTTACACAAGGAATCATATTCAGGTAAACATTTCATTTAGATCATTTAGTAAATCATGTGCACTGACTCATTGTGCCACTTGTTTAGGCATTCACTATGATATTGAAATGATGTTGCTTTTTATGGAAACACTCGTCAGAAGTGGTAAAATAATAATATATAAATAATAATAAACTTTATTTAAGATAAAAACTTTACAAAGTGCATATCTTTGGCTCATGTTACAATAAACATAAGCTACTGTAAATGCTTCAGCACATAAAACCTTATTGTTATTTTGTATCCTTACGTGGAGCCTGTGTTTTGCTGTGAGCCGGTTGTTTTATGGTGTTAGTGGACTGCGTGTCGTTAGTGGCCGTGTCGCTGGAGAGAGCGCGCCACCGGAGTCCCCACTTTAAAAGCAGACTAGTGGCTGATGCAAGCAACGGAGAAAACAGGTGTGTGCTACATTTCTAAGTGAGTTTTGAACCCGTTGACAATAAGGCAATGAAAATTTATTTATTAAAATCAAAAACTTACATATAGCCCCTTTAAGGTCTTAAATAACACCCACTTGTTTGAAAGTGAAACAGAGGTTATCATTGCCTTTGAACTCCACTGGGTCTTTATGGTCTTCGAGCCTGCGGCACCACGTAGAGGTCCAGATCATTTACTTACATGCGAGTTCAATCAAAAGAAATGAGGGAGGGCGGACCCCTGCTGGACAATCTATGTTGTTACATCAGTTATTGAATTGAAACAGTGGTTTCCTTTGTTGAGACACCTTTTGATCTGCATGGTATTCACAAATATATAGTATGATGGCTACATTTGTACTGTCTGTACCCATCCAACAGCATTTATCCCAAAATAATGTATAGAGAGTAAGACAAAGGCGGCAGCTGCATAGTGCTTCTCTGTCAGCCCTGAGCGGTGGTCTATAGCATTACTCACTCAGCTTTGAAAAACATGCATGTATAATATAATACCTCTGGTTATTTGACTCTAAGCGCACATAACTGAAGCTGAATTCTGTATAATTAGCCAACTGAACACAACTGATCGCCAAGGATGTTTATCCCGAATGCAATTTTAAAAAGAAAAAAGACTTTCGTTACATAAATCTTTTGTTTAAAAAAAATCTAAATGCTTGAAACTTTATCTTTGTCTCAAAAGTCACCTTTGTGATTGTGGTGCAGTCATCTACCTTAAACACCGGCACTTGTTTTGAGACCTGATCACATTAATCAACCCTTGTTGAAAATAAGAGTTATGCCAGATAGCAGAAGAACTGTGTCGTCGTGGTTTAATAAGACTTTAGGTATATATGACACAGATTTGTTTTTTAAATGCACGGGTCACAGTTAATGATCATTCTTTATTGTAATGCTTATTTATCTAAAAGAGAAATCACGGCCCCAGGCTCAAAACCGGGGTCAACAAGTGATTAATTACTTGCCTTAAGACATGTACACAATAGTTCCCTGTATGTCCATAAAGAGCTCTGCTGCTTGGAACTGATCCAGCAAAGCGTGATTTCCAAGATTCAGCATGATTAGCTGCCTGGCTGTGACTGAGGTTAAATAGGGGAATAGGGACTAAATGCCTGAATGAAGTCAGCCACGTTGCTGTGGTGACAATGAGCCGATCACACTTTTGACAACCCATTTAGTGTGTCCCTGAACAGCAGCAGAGTATTTCTTTGAATCACCACATCTTCCAAGGGACCTGGGGTTAATCTCCAACATGACCTGAGCGCCTGCGGTGTCTGATGTGGAAGTAGAGCAGTTAAGCACACAGCCGACAAAAGAGTGACTGGCGAAGACAGCATGGGTTGTTTTCATATTACATCTTTATTGTTGGTTTAATAGAAAAAAATGTGCCTTTTTCATACAGATTCAAAATTAATTTGACAAATACACAAAAAATTACAAGATTTTTTTCTAGCAGCATGACTCAATTTCAGATCTTGCGGCTTCACTGGCCTTGTTAGAGCATTTTGTAAAATTACTAAACTATTTATATAAAAAGGTATAGCTTGTGTAGGGAGGACGGAGACTGACAGCTTCACTAAGTGAACACAGGCAATAGAGGTTTAACTGCAGCAACCTTACTGGAGGTTAGAGAAGGAAAGTTTTGCAGAGCCCCGCACTGAAATATTACTCATATTTCAACATGTAAGGCTGAGGGAAAGGCCTGGGCCGAGTGTTGCCCTGGGACCATACACAAATATAAATGAGAATATATATCACCAGAAAAAGAGTATTAATAGCTGTGAAAACATGATGCCAACAGTCCAGATTATGGAAAATATGCATGAATAATACAGGAATTCTGTAACAATAGGTTATTCAAGTGTGACTAAAAGCAATAAAAACATTTTTCCACGCAGATTACAAATGATGCAACAGCACTGAAAAAAGGATTGTTGCTGGAAGTGACATGACAGTCTGTGAGGTGCGGACTTTTTGCAAATCACGGCTCAGCTTCATGATACGCAGACCTTCAGTGACCCTGTTTCATATGTTGTTTGCATGGTTATAGGCCGAGAAAAAGCAGTTCAAATGAAAGCAGGGACTACGGGTCAGAGAGGCAGAGAAATGGCAAGTAGAATAACAAGGCTCAACATCGCAAACAGTTTGGACTGACTTCAAGTCAGGTTGTTTTTCTGCCAGAGGAAATGTCTAATGACGTTAGACTGAGAGGACAAGTTCTGTTTTCTGGCGAACAACCAATTCATATCAGCAGCAAATTTGAGCAAATGTTAAATGAAATGAAACAATAGCTGAATACAATTACAAACTGATTAAATGAGTAAATATTACACATTAACTGTTGATACATGCAGTACAAAGATGTTGATCTTAGTTCATTTGACCGGCTTTGCACTGTTTTTGGAAGAATGCAACTACCAAAAAGTGCCTGCTAGCTTCATCTTGCCATGTGGGTGTGACAGGATTTGATACAAGCCTGTCCTTATTTATGTGCATCCTGGTGTGTCGAATGTGCCTCTCTGTAGTTCTGATCTGCCACAGGCAAGCACCAGTATGTAAAGAAGAACGAACACAAAAATGTTCAGTGTTCACCATTTTGACTGTCATGGAAAACAGCAGCCGCTCAAAAACTTAAAAACATGAAGTAAAACTCGTACAGCAGTAGTGTTGTTTGTTTAATTTTTTTAGATAAAGGGCTCTACTGTATGTTTAGCTGTTCCTGACACTACTGCAGGAGACAAATGCAAACTCCAAGTAAACATTCATCGTTTAGAGTTTGACATGATCAGACTCCAGAAAGTGAAGCGGTCACAGGAAGTGGACCGTGAGCCTGCCAATGCTGCATAGATAAAAAGAATCTGGCAAGCCAAACACTGGTTCAGCAGTAATCATGCAACCATCCAGATCTACTGTGTCATTCTTCATTCATTCATCTCCTTCACGTTTATATATAATTTCAACTCTGAACAGATCAACCAACTCAGCAGTTTTTCCAGTTGTCATTGAAATGTATCTCTAAAAAACACATACAAATCCTTTTCTTTTTTTTTTTAAACAAACTAACACAATAAGAGTTTATGGTTTATGGATAACCATTACAAATTATAGAAAGTACATAAGATACATGTCAGTTACACTCTGCTGGTTCTGACCAGAAACTGGATGAGTCTGACACGGGTAAAATCAAGTTAACAAAGATCCAGGACAATGACTATACTGAAAACAAGAAAGAAAAAAAAACAAGTAAAAAGTCACGTTGATCTGAATAATTCACGATAAAGGCTTTAGCAGTTGTGTCAATCAAATTACATCAAATCTATCAAATCTGCTGTGGTTATGATGCATCACAGCTGGGCCACGGCTGTAAGGCAGATTTATTTTCAAAGTAAAGTTACTGCTGTGGCTCAAGTATCTCACTTATGTCTCTTCTTAAAAAATATACAGTGACGTTAGGCTGCTAGCTAACAAGGTGACAACTTGATTCAACGCAAAAAAAAAGAAGAAAAGAAAAACAGTTCAGTCAAAGAAACACAAACATTTTAACAAGTCTAGTAAATTTTCTTGTGACGGATACGTTTTGTGCATAGAAACACAATCAGCCTTTTAACCAAAACACTGAGGTCCTCCAACGTGGCTGCCAGAGGGTAAGCTCTCTGTGGTAGTTTTTATTAATTTATTAATTTGCCACATTGTGGGACTTTAGGACTTTAGAGACATGGGCCTCTAGTTTTAATAAACCTGTGCAACTTGCTTGTAAGTAACACTCTTTTTAGTGGAGCAGTAACATAATTACAACTTAATGCTGTGTAAAACAGCAGAATATGAACTTATTAACAAATGTTGCCTCTATATTAATTTGTGTAAAAAAAAAGTCATATTTACATTGTGAGTGGATGCTGTCCAAAGAACAGAAAACCAGTTATTAGGGCTAGGGGTTACTTTTCGTGCAGCTCTGAAGTTTTAGGGAAAGCATTTCCTGTGACCTTCATAATACAAACAAAATAATGTATTAATTACTTTCACAGTTAACCATTATTTATTAGGTAGGAGGATACTGATTCCGTTAAATAAAGCACTTTCGAATCAAAATACTTTAAAACAAGTCACTTTGAAAGTGACGAAGAGAAGACTCCTTATTTTTAAGATTTAATTGGGCTCAATCATATTACTGTGCACGAGCTTCACGTTCTGGTTCATGTGATTTGTTTTGTTTGGAGGCTGATGAATTTTAAAATTGAACTCAAACTTGAATGATCAGAAATACTATTATCAAGTTAAACTGTGAAGATGATTTATGATACTAGTTAGCTTACATGGCTGGCAGGTGAACAACTCACATGGCCCACACTTTTTAATTGCCTCTATTGGCAGCTGCAAAAAGTGTCAACAGCTGTTTGCACTGCCGAGAAAATGCAACACTACCTCGGTCAAACTAGAGGCCTGTGTTTTTGCTTTCAAACATGCTTTAACCACTGGATGGGTCTCCACTGCTTCTGGTTCTGTGTCTCTTTAGTTGAGGATATTGGACAATTATAGAACTGCATGTCTTCAAACACTGACAGAGAAATGAGGCTGTGATAAAATAAAGAGAAGCTAATGATAATGTGTAGGGAGAGGTGAGAGAGAGGAGGAATGGTGAGGATCCAGAACAAAGGAGCAAATGGATGTGAAGGCAAAATAAGGAAGAATGGAAGTTTGACATGTCCACATATTTGTGGCACCTAAACAGACACTACTGAGGTTTTCGGAGGAAGTGAGGTGGATTTAAAACAGGCGTTTGGCAGCTTTGCGGCTCTGAGACCAGTTCAGATTGCAACAACAAATGACTACGCAGAACAGTGACATTATAAAGTAATAAGAATGCCAACGTGTCCAACTGGATTGGTGAGGATTGTTTAATTACTGAGGTATAGGTGTATGTTTCCTATTCAGAACTGTTTGTCCTACAGCGTTACCCACCCAAAACTACACTCAGCAGTGAGGTTTGTGTAGGTTTTGGGCTCTAAAGTGTTGTAACACAGAAGTTGACTGAATAATGTCAGTGAAAGCAAAGAGGGAGATTGACAGAAGGGAATACCACCTGAACACCAGAGCGTTTCCTTTCTTAATGTGTACCAATTCCCCTCTTTGCTATTCAGTAATGCATATAAAAACAGAGTGTAACTCACAGAGTCAGTTATTGCCACTCTACTTCACATCTGTCCATTAAAGTTTATTGTTCAGGAGAACTTGTAATCTACGAGTGCAGAGGTAAGTGGTCCAAATGTTTATGAAACAACAATGACGGCAAACTGTCCTGTTGAGGGGATATCTCAAAGAGGCCGTGATATTTTGTTTCATTACTGCCAGCACAGTGAGCGACGCCCTCATGACTAAGTTAAACTAAAGCAGCAAATTGACTGATTATCTGTGAGATGGCTTGATGAAGGCTGAGGCCATTTTGGCAGCTTTAATCTCAGTAGTTCCCTCTCATCAACAGATTGTAACATAGTAGTTTACATAACTGCCTCTGCTATTAAAAATACAGGTGTCGCACACACACACACACACACATTCACATAGAGGAAAACTTCAGAATGCAATGAGAAAAATATGCCTTTTCTGAAGATGAAGAGAAGCTATCTTCCCAACAGCTGTCAATCTCCAAATAGGTCTAATTGCAACACTTTCCACAGTATACAATGTGCACACTTCAAAAAAACTACTGTGAATTATCATTTCAAAGCCGTAACAAACACAGTTTATGCGGATTTGTCTAGCACCCTGCTAAAACCTTAAAAAGGGCAATAAAAACTGTAGAGTTTGGTGATTGGAAAAAAAAACAAGTGCTGAAAGTTAAGGCTGTACAGACTCAAGAGAAGACCTTGTATCAACTGTAGTGTTAAGTTTCATTAATTCAGGCACCTGCACAGTGCTCCCCTACTGCATCTGTTAATCTGTCCCAAGCTGCAAAGTCACTGACTTATATCAAAACCGTTTAAAAAAAATTAACACTAGGGTTCATGGCATATGAATCGGTGGATCACAGTCACCCACCTGTCTCCCATGCAGGCAGGCTGGCAGAGTAGTTGAAGCCATTTTGTTGACGTTTTGGACCCCAGATGTGAGTACAGTGTGATAAAGTGTGCTGTTGAATTGAGTTGATTGTGTCTGGTGGCTGATCTCTCTCAAGAATTGTCTGCTACCTCCTGTGACATTTACAACAGCTACGCGCATTTCTCTTGTAACTGTCGCGGCAGTAAACAGTAGACGGGAAAAAAGCAAACCTGGGAATCACTCAGGATGAGATTGTGTTTCAGCAACACAAAATAAATAAAATGCACTGTGTTAAAAGATTAGATGCATGAGGTACTACATATAGAAAACGTGAATTTATCCCTTCATTCTAAATTCTATACACCTCTTATCTTAACAATGTGTTTATATGGAATCTAAAAAAGAAAGCATAGTAATTTTTATAGCTTCAAAAAGCTAAAGTAGCGAGATAAATGGTGTAAAAGCATTTCATTCCTCTTGGAGGTGTGTGTTACTACAGAGTGCCCAATGAGCAAACGATCCAAGTAGAGATTGTGTTGTGCTTATCCTCCTTATGCGTTTCCATCTTCCAACGCCGATGTGCCTTCTTTTCGTCCTCTCTGTGGCTTGTAGCCAGAGTGCCCTTTTCGATTTCTCTCTTCAAATGAAAATAACAAAACAGCCAATGAGAGTCCAGGAGGGTGAGAGCGTTAAAGGTCAGCCAACAGGAGGAAGTCCATGGTTAAGAGCTCTGGTCGGGAGGGGGGGGGGGGGGGGGGGGGGGGTCTAAGGATGAGAAAAGGTGCTGGTGGGCTGAATCCCTGGAAGGAAAGAAAAGCAAAAGGAAAGTAAAATATTAGAATAAGACAATATGTATATGTATGTACATTTACATACTTCTTGTTGTACGTACATGATGTATGCTTGATATGTATAAATATATGTCACCTTTGTACAGTGAGACTCAGATGTGTGTCTCTACGTCAGTATAGCCAGGCAGGATGTCTCCATTGGAGCAGCTCTTGGGCTCCCCCGCTGGCTGCGCGGTGGGCAGCATGTGGGCAGTTGTCTCCTCTGGTGACGCTGCCGCCTGGCCTCGCCGTAGCCTGCGGTGTATAAGGGGCACAAAGAAGAGCACCACGCCCCCCACCATAGGAGGAACCCCAGCCAGGGAGAAGGCCACCGTGTAGTTCCCAAAGTAATCATGTAGGAGACCTGGGCAGTGGAGGGAGAGGGGACCCGGTTCTTTAATCAAGGAACAATGACAGATCAGGTTTCAAAGAGTAGATATTAAAGAGAAGGTTGCATGTTGGGATAGAGCAGGCCTGGACTGGGAACTGGGAGCACCAGGAGGATTCCTAGTGGCCTGGCCAGCTGACTGGCCCAGAGTGCTGGCCCTGGTCTGTTGTGAATGTGTGGAGATCGGCCTGGGCTGACGCTAGATTGCCTGCCTGAAATATTATCCCAGTTCAGCCCTAGGAAAGGAACTTTTTGACTGAAATAGCTCTATTAAATACAACAAATGGGAACATTTTTGGTAAATACACTAATTTGCTTTTTTCTTTGACAATTAGATGAGAAGATCAATGCCATTCTCATGTCTGTGTCTTCTCTTGTATGGAGACATAGCCAGGAGGTGATTACCGTAGCTTAGCTTAGCTTATTTTATCTTAGTATAGTTTAAAGCCTGGAAGCAGGGGCTAACAACAAGCCTGCACCTCTAAAGCTTGCTAAATAACACCTTACTGACATTGTTAGTACTGAATATAGTGAAATGTCCACAGATTTGGTTGGAAATAGTTTTGGCTCATTAATGTACTATAACTAATGTACGTCACAACACAATCTATGGCCAAAATAATTCTGTAGTATATCTGAATTTGAAATTAATGCATTTCTAGAACATCAATTATTCTTTAAGTCACTGAAATGATTCAGGTCAATACTCATTCATGGCAACACTTGGCACCCTGCCATCAACAGTGGAAGTCAATAAGGAGATTGCACTATTGCGATACAATACAGCACTAAGAATCTCACCCTGTGATCTGTATAGTATGTATATCCACATCCTACATTTATCTGCATGTGAGCTGAAGCAAATAAACTCTATCTATGGTGACAAAGCAAAGTCAACAAGTTTAACACGCTGCAAAGTATGTTTAACCACTGACCTCGTAACATGAAAGCAGTGGGAGTGGCGTGCATTTAACAACGCTGCCTGCAATGTACAGTATGCATTCACACGTTGCCAAATGCAAACACCAGCTATATTACAAAAAAAAAGTAACAATCTGTGAAACTTTGTTGTCAGTATCCCAGAAAAATGTGAGTAATATTTGTTATGTCTGGAAAACATTATAAAAATGCCCACAGAAATTTCCCACAGCCCAAAGTGACGTCTTCAAAATATTTGTTTTTGTTCAACCAGAATAGTTGCAGATTACTAATCGACTGATTCCTTTAGCTCCAGTTCACTATATCACCATGGATATTCTTGTGAGGACATAGTTTTGGATATGTAATTAATAAAAATCTGTATATTGCTTTCTCCAAAGACGGAATACAAAACAGAAATCAGCATTTTTTTTAAACAATGTCTGTTTTTATGAAATCAACAGCTGTTATGTGGTAAAAGCACTCCAGGTATGTGTGAGATCTGAAAGAGGTTGGCAAGAGAGAGCACGAGGATGGCTGAATCATCAAATTAATGTACTGTCCTCAGAGCTCTTCTAGACACTCCTGTTGTTAGGGCTAGAGAGAAGCATGGCAGAGGAGAGACGGAGGAGGTAGAGGAGACATAAATGGAGCCGAGTACTGAGATGTGACCCTGCATGTGTTTTTTTGCCAGAAGACAAATCCCTAGAGACAGATTTCAGTTGGCCACAAGCCCAAACATCTCTAAATACAATCAGCCTATAATCTATCCTCCCAGGCATTTGTCTTACTCTCCCTTTACTGACTACATTTTTTTCCATCCTTGCTCTGCTAATATCAATCAACTTGTTGCGCGCTGTTACTGCCAACATCCTGAAGTCTCATTCTGGCTTCTACCGTATAAATCAGTGCTATGAAAATAGGACAACAACAAAAAAAAGAGCTGTGCTTCTCACCAGCAATGGGTGGACCTGCTGTCATGGGAAGAGCCATAAGGCCCAAAAGGTAGCCTATGGCCTGTGAGGCCTGCATGGGCCCAACCAGCTCAAACGCTATGGGTGCCATCATGGTGAGGAAGCAGCCGTCACACAGCCCCAGGAACACGCACACAACCACTAGCCCCTCGAACACAGAGCACTGAGGAATCATCATGGACATCAGGCCCAGTGCCATGAAGGACACCACCTGAAACAGACAGTGAGAACACATTAAAAAGCTTCAAGCCTCTCTGTTATTTCCTTAAAGGCTGCCTTGTTCATGGGTCACAGCTGCAGTAGGTGTTTGCTTGTTTCCGGTGTTTGATTTCTTTAGTACTAACAGAAGCACTGATTGCAGTAAGTGAGGGGAGAATATACAACCTATTTTTAGTCGGCTCATTTTCTATTCTTGTTGTCCCTGCTTGGCTTCCAGGCCTTTTGTCTTCATTGTGAACATTCTGTTAGTGTCAGTGCAGATATATTTTTTAGATTACTGCCATTTCCATGGCAGTATTATAAATATTTTTACAAGATTTGAGCATGGATAGCTGAAACGCTAAGTTAGCCTGGGTTGGCATGAGGCTGGTACTACGACCATTTTGGTTCATGTATTACGCTACGTGGAGATTATATCTAAACCAAAGAATATAAAGCTGAGGATTTTTTATATCTCAATCACATCATCTGTTCCATAGGCTGAGTAAGAATTGTGTTTTTGTTGTTTCTGAAGGCTGTCTGTTTGTACAAACCTAAACAGTCAGCTAATACTGTTGAATTACGCCGAGCTCAGAGTTCACAAGTTTAATGAGTGAACTGTGAAGGAAGGTTATGTGCCTCAACAACAAGCTAAAAGGTGTTACCCGAAAAGCCCTTTGCGATTACCACATTGTACAAGCAACTCTTAAAAACATAGTTTGTTCAACTCTGGATAAAACAGAGTAAAAGCTTTCCTATCTATAAAAGACTCCCTCACAGCCAGTCTGTTTATTATGACAGCAGGAGGGATATTATTGAGCAGCATGCTGTAAACACATTCTCTTTTTCAATGGAAAACATTATCTGTGCACAATCGAAATGTCCAATTGTCGCAGTGGCAGCCCGGCTGTTGGTGAGTGTCCTATTTCTCCTTTCCCTCACATTCTGGTTTCTCCTGTGCCCTCTCTCTCTCTGCGTGTGTGCTCTCTCCCTCCCTGCTCCGGAGCCCGGCTGGCTACCCACACCTGCACCTCGTTAACCTCCATCCCCAGCCGCCGCACCTGCCAGCCATCAGCCTCATCACAACCAGTATATCTACCCCGGCTTTCCACTCCATCCTCGCTCGATCCTTGCAGCTCCTGACCTGGTGTCGCCGCTTCGTTCTGGCTCTTTCTAAAATTCCCTCTTGCTTCACGTCCCCATTGCCTACTAACCCTGTCTCTCTGTTTCCCCCTGCCAGGTTCACTCACCTCTGCCTCCCAGCTCGGCCAGCCGGGCTCGCTCGCCTGCCTCCTCCTCTCGCCACCTCCACGACGCCCTCCGGCTTCTCCTCTCGCACCCCGCCTGGACCCCAGTCTCCGCGCCCTCTCCTATCCGTCTGCCAGCCTCCCTCAAGCCTCCAGCCTAAGTGCCCTCCGTTCCTCCAGCTTCTCGGTTCCCCGTGTCCTCATCAGCCTCTCCCCCTCCTTCCACCCGCCCTCACCTCGAACCCCGTTCTCCTCAATAAACCTCTTTTTCTAACCCTCAGCGTTGCGTTTGGGTCCGTTCTGTCTCCCACCGTTACACCAATAGTACCAAGGGAGCACTGGAAACATTTTTTTGTGTCTTTTAATATCACTTGCACATCCATCCACTCAGTTTCCCTCTGCTGAACAACACGCTCGATTAACAACATGCAGAATGAGTGTTGTGATTCTGGCCGACATAGCCAAAGTATTGCATTCAGCAGGAAGTACAGGTACATCAGCAAGAAATTAGAAATCCTGTTGTATTCACCTCTCAAACTGCCCTGAACGGCTGTGCTTTTCCCCGTTCTATTTTCTCAGGACTGAATCATCCCTGCTATTATGCAGGTGGGTACTTCTAATGGCAACACACAATCTTGTTTTTATTCTGTCACTGTAAGTGGGTGCAAATTAGCGTCTGAGTCATGTTTATCTGCAGCCTAATAAGCCATTAAAGACACTGAATCACTGAGATTGCAAATAAAAAAATCTAATGCTCAACCCAGTGACAATACATAATCCTTTTAATAAAATGATTTTAAACAAGTCTTGGTTCAGTGTGATAAAACGTGCCAGATGGGTGAGCAAAACAAAAAAAGGTGCACTTAACAGAGTACATGGTGGCTGTCAAAACACAATTGTTAATAGTTAACCTCAAGTCTTCTATTACAGGTCAAAGTTGATGTGCAGACTTTTAAATAATAACATTTGCATTATTAACACATTACAAGCTATTATGAGAGTAATAATTATGCAGGAATGTATATCGTAACGCTAACCTTGCTCTTAAAAATAGTCAGAAATTATAAATAAGAAAACAAAGACAACTTTTAATGTGGACAGATTTTTAAATGGTACAAATAAATCATTAAAACCATGTTACTAAGAGGCTAAAAGTGAGATAATAGGCCTGTGTCAGAAATGTAGCTGGTACCAGTTTCAGTTTTGACTCGCTCGCTCGAGGCCCACATACCACTTTTAACTGAGATTTCACAGAAACATGCAAAACATTTAAGGAAAAGGGGACTACCCCTGTTTTATGCCTTCAGACATTCTCACCTGCATGTAGATCTTTTGAAGGCCGGGAATGAGGTCTCCGATCTTGCCGAAGGCGAGGCGTCCCACGCCAGATGAAGCTCCTATGCAAACCAGGAGCACCCACTCCTTCTGGGTGTCCTTGAACTGCTCGTTCACAAAGTTGATCTGAGACACGGAAGGAAAAACAGAGACAGTGCAGCATGAGCGTTGGCTGTATGTGTTATGCTGCATAAGAAACTCACCAGGAGCTACCAATAATGAATGATCTCACAAAGACATAACACAACCCTGCTTGTGCACTTTTTTCATGTGTTTTTGAGCTCCATGGTTAAAAAGTCAATGTACTCAGCAAATGGGTATACATTTGGTGGAGTGGATGAATTTGTCCATCCATAAACCCAAAGCGAAAGAGCGTACAATAATAAAAATGTCTTCATTCACAGACCTTTGGTACAGCAGGACAGGAAGACCCAACGCATATAGGTCAGACCCTCCCACTCCCCTCAGCCCTGACCCCCCAA
This sequence comes from Micropterus dolomieu, assembly GCF_021292245.1. Lineage (NCBI taxonomy): Eukaryota > Metazoa > Chordata > Actinopteri > Centrarchiformes > Centrarchidae > Micropterus > Micropterus dolomieu. Next base: position 18,919,069 of record NC_060168.1, read on the forward strand.
ATCGGATCCAAAACATTAAACCATCCTCTGAAGTCTTTCCTGAACATGCTAGTGAAATATTTGCTCTGCTTTGAAGGGCTCTACATTCATCAATGGCCATAGGATAGGATGGGAATGTTTAGGAATACAGAGAGGCCATACAGGAGAGGTTTCCTGAGGTGGTGGAGCAGATACAAAGGCCGGGGCTGTGTTTACATCTGGGCCCGAGCCTGAAACAATAGGCCTGACAGAGGGAGGCCGGAGCTGGAACATCCGACATCTGGATAGAGGGAGATCAACTTCACAGCTCCACGCTACAGCTTTACACTTCATCCTCATCCTTCACTATCTCACTATCTCACAACAAAGTCAGCCATAGGTCATGTGCAGATTTTGCAAATATACTTATCTTGGAAAGCCAAATTACTATGCTTTTTTAAGACTCGTGAGTTATTTGACTTCTTTTTTTATAATGATGTTCAATTTAGTCACCCCTTCCTCCCCCGTGTTATTTTACACATATTGTCAATAGTTTGAGATAGGTATTGAAGAGTAAGAACCACACCAGCATTTAAACAGACTATAGTGATATTTGCGGGTACCTTTAGATGCTATTTAATGTGCTGCAGCTGCAACTAATTAGCTAACTGACATTGGTGGCACCCTTTTCCCCAGTGAATGATTGTTTGGCCGCTTGTTCAATAGTTACACAAGCTTTAATATGTACATCCTAAGCTTTAGCAGGAAAGCGAATCAATGTAGTTTTTCAATGTATGTGGCTCTTGTGTTGTGTATCAGGTTAGGATGGGAATCAACAACCTGTTCCAGTTGAGAACTGGTTCCAAATTGTCCAGTCCATCGGAATCACATTTCTCCAAGCAGATCAATTCCTTTTTTTCATTGCCGGCATGTGTTTCTGACAGATGCACATTGCAAATCAATGAAAACTTCCAACAAAAATTAGTCATGGTGGAAAGGAAGAAATGGTCCAAAGCTTGGCTTTATTTCATGAAGAAAGATGCTAGTTGTAATGTCTGTAAAATGATCATGTCAGGTAACGACAGAAACACCTGCAATATGCTGAAACATTTTTCCATGCAACATGGGCTTAAATTCCTGGAATGTCATGTATTTGACACCCTACACACGCGTGCCACTGCTTCCCAACAGAGCAGTACGTCCTTTACCATGGGTACATAGCCTATGTTATAATAAGAAAACTTAAATGAAAACAAATGCTGTATAAATATTCTCTCCTTTCATCCATTTTAGATAATGACCGATAGACTGCTGCTGAGTCATCTTCATGCCTTTTTCTACCCTGTTTCTACACTTTGTTCAGACTCAGAGATAATAAAACAGTTGCGTTAGTGATGAAAACCTGTGTAGGTCAATTATTTTTTGTACCCACACAGAAAATTGATCAATACTCGGAAAAAAGAATCACACTTAAGCAGAATCAAGTCCCGCCCCTAGTAGCTGGCTGCTATCCCTGACTAGTCACGTAAGTCAGTGTGACCATCTACCTATGAACGAACAGTGACATTCCTGCTTCACGCAGATATATGCACGTACAACCCTGACTAGTCAACACCAAAACGACCTATATAACCCAATAATATCAATACAGAGGTCAGGATTCCTCCATTTACCAAACACATATCAAAACTACCCAATAATATTATGGCATGTGATCCATATTAGGTAATGTTATAGTATATGGAGATGAATGAAAGACTGTTAAGTACATAATGCTTAGTATGTACATACAATCTTCTATTAAAATCTACCGAATATAAACAAAATGTAACATCTTTCATAAGTATGTGATTGTACACTTATAATATTTAAGAAATAGAGAGAAGACTTTTTGATTTTTGATTTGTATAGTCTTGAGTTCAAATAACCAAATTTAAGGCAGGAGCAAACACACAACATGCACTTATAATTTGACAACAAGCATGCCCATTATTGTTCTTACCAGATGGACATACGGAACAAAGTAGCCCAGTACAGCTGTGGCAACTCCAAATGCCCACACGCGGTATGTCACGATGTGAAACACGCGCAGGTTGAAGTACTTCCTGACGCCACCCATGACCCTGCTCCACCTGCTCCCCCCCTGAGCAGTGGCCCCTGGCTGGGTCTGGGGGTTGGCAGGGCCAAGACCCATGCCTGGGGGTCCCATGCCTCCTCCAGCAGGCAGTAAAGGTTTGAACAATAGCGCCAACAGGGCCTGGACCAGCATGAAGAGGCTGAGGATCTGGAAGGTCCTGCTGAGGCCTAGAGGTTCCACCACCTTGTTGAGGAAAACAGGGAGGCCCATGGAGAAGAGGCTAGCACCGGCCGTCACCACACCGTTGGCCAGGCCCAGGCGCTGGCGGAAGTAGTGGCCTAAGATGACCAACGAGGGCTGGAAGGCAAAAGAGGAGCCACAGCCGAACAGTATGCCGTATGTGAAATAGCGAAGGCTCAGGGAGCTGTAATAAAAATGATAATAAAAAAAGAGGAGTAATGATTTGGTTATTATTTGACCATTTGTTTGCTTTAACATTGAAACTGAACATACAAACTCGTTTCACTGCTCATATCAGATTTTTATAGATAGTTAAACATGTGAAGTTTAGACTGAGTATAGGCATCTGCCTAAAAATCTGTTAAGTTGGTAGTATAGCTTTGTTATATATCTGTTATTCTACATGTTACCTGTGGCCTTTGTTTAGCTGCTCTGGCTACTAGTGCAAGAAAATGCAACATGGCTAAGGGTTCCCAAATAAGCTATAAATATACTATACAAAAATGCACCTTAGATGCCACTAGGAAGTATCATATAACTTACCGAATGACCGTTAAGAGTGCCTGTGTCATTAAAACTGAATTAATAGTTGTTTAGTGCCTAAGCAGTTTTCACCTTTTCCAAAATTCTGTCAATATCTTATATGACTGAAACTAAGATGTGATTATTAATAGCAAATAAATGCCAAAAAAGTCGTCCAGCTGCCCTGAAGCTTAAACAAATGTAGCCCCAGTAGGTACCTCTTTTTATTACCATTACATTTGAGTCAGGACCAAACAATTGTTTTTCTGGAAAAAAAGATTTATTTATTTTTTAACCCATTTCCCAAGGTGTTTTTAATCTAAACAAAAGATGGTAGCCAGAAATTAAAATTTTCGATTCAATTCAATTTCATCTATATAGAGCAAATTCATAACAGAAGTTATCTCAGATGTAATGGTAATGCCTCAGAGGAACAAACTGGGGCTAGAACAAGTGACGTCTTTAATAAATGTACAGTAGCTTACTTTGCAAAGGATGTACTGAGCAGCCCTATAAAAGCCAGGGCTGCCCCACTGACAGCTGTCTTTCTACAGCCGAAGCGGTCTGTGAACATGCTGACCACAGGTGAACAGAAGAAGATCATGCCCATGGCCAGTGCCCCGACCCAGGCTGAGGAGGAAGTGGAGAGGCGAGAGAATTCATTGTCAGAAGCATTTGGAAACCCCGTACGTAATATTTAGTCCATGTAACATGAAAGGCACTGTGTGCTATAATTCCACAGAATACAATAGTGTGCAATACAACACACGCACATACAGCAAAAAAATGAGGAGAAATTGATTCACTTTCCTGCATGGAAACAATATACTAACTCATTTTGTCATGTGTAATCTTTCAACAGTCTCTACAGTTGTTATACAGTCAAACAACTATGGCGTATGTACTTGAAATTGAGAATAAGAAATTTCACATTCAATTTTCACATGTGCCACTTGTTATTTCATTGGAGGCAGCCTTTGTATGCACCAGTTTTTCTTGGAAATCAGTCTCTCTGTGTGGCCCCATCCACTATCTGATGTGATTTGCTATTAATATAAGTGTACGTAACTGTGTATTGTGTCTATCTTTGCATCATGTACATCAGACACACTCCATAAGATTTCTCATGGTGATTAAGCAGATCAAAAAAGTGGATCAAAGTGGATAGTTCTGGCCTGTGGTGTAATGTCCATCCAGTGTTAAAATATAACGAGCCAGAATGATCCAACAGAGACACTGCATACCCTGAAGTAAAAACAAACAGATGTCTGGATCCAGTCTCCTGGGGAGCAAAGGTAACTTTAATGTCTACCGTGGTGTTTGGGCTGTGAGTTACACTGATCTAACAGCTCAATAGGAATGAGAGCAGAGAAACTGATAAACAGGTGCACTGACTGATTTACCTACTTACACACACACACACACACACACACACACATACACACACACACTCTCTCCATGAGTTCAGTGTGAAACAGTATACAAACAGTCTTTGTTGTGAAGGTTAACCTAAACATTCTGTACTTTGCACGTCTGCTGGTACACAGTATATACACTACAAAGTCTAATGTTGTATAGTTTAAGGGTGGGACTGCACTGTACCCTAGCCTTCCTATAGTTTATTTGTCCAAACAGAACAAAGAAAGTTTCATCTTGAGGCGCAACAAAACTTTTCAACACATTTCATATCACATTTCAAAGCATATAGCAGATGCCTACAGTATATACACAAGTGGATATCAATAGGGGCAACAGTAAAGTAGGTTAAATGCTATGGTAAATGTACAGGTGAGATACCAATATACCATTCACAGAAATAAATGGCAAAGTTTCACAAGATCAGATTAACCCACTTTACTTAGTAAGCCATGGAGTTTGGGTTTGGCTTCCCATTAGCACCTTAGCATTAGCAGTTGCACCATATTGCACCACTGATCTAGAGAGCTAACAACCAATTTCCTAAGGGACTAGTATACTTAAAACTTGCCGCCTGAAACCCTCTACCCCACACTTCTCCGAAGTTGCAATCTGTTTTGGTCTCCATCAAATCCTGAGGGTCTTTAACTGATAAATGCTTTGCTCTGTTCACCAGCTAGTCGCCATTTGGGGTACAGTAGGTTTTTAGAGCTTTTTAACACACAATAAAAAAGCTACCTGCTGTGGCTAAAAGTAACACTGATGAGAGCGGTGAGAGTGAATCAAAACAATAAGCTGAAACATGCTAAATGCTCAGTAGAGCTGAGGGGAACTGCTGTCACATGATACATAGTCCATGGATAATATCAAAAGATTGATTTTAGTGCACAACACCATTAGACTACTCTCAATAGTTTTTGCATAGAGCTGATCATCAAGCAACAATGTTGAGCAAAACTGGATGTTAAGCTAAATTACACATTTATTTAGTTTAGCTTTTGCACCGTATTTGACCCAAACGCTGACACATGATGGCTAGTCCAGTATGAAATCAAAAATGATTCTATAGTGCACAACACCATTAGACTACTCTCAATAGTTTTTGCATAGAGCAAATCACTCAAATAAGTGCTAACTTTGGTGGTTTCTCCACAGTACAGTCTAGATGACAGAACATCTTCATACGAGTAGGAAGGTAAAGTCTGGCCTGATGACGGCCCTAAGGGAAAGGCTATGGTAGTCATTAAATGATCCCCATGTCTATAGTGGCGCCCCAATTCAGTGGTAAGATCCTTCAAATTATGTGGTCCACAAGAATAACCTGCAGCCTCGACTGTGTAAGCAAAGATACATAGCATATGGTCAGAAATAAAATATATAGCCCTGAATGAAATTGGATGACATGTATATGGCTAGCCTTAAAGGTTAATCATCCAAAAGAAATGTGCACAGCCAAAAACTCCTGACAGAATTGGGTCGGGTTTAGTTTGCATTGCAGTCTGGTGCCTGGAATCTCAGAAATTAATGTCCACAGCCTTGCGTGTGCCTCAACTACTGGGATCATTAATGCCTTCACTGGTATTTCTCCAGCTTCTCATATTCCTTCTTATTGATGTTGCCCGTCACTTAAAACAGCTCGACCTATCACCAGCACCACTTTCTATTTCTTGTCTGTTACCACATGCGCAGTTCGTTTGTCTGGAAGGACCACATGATCTTAACTCATAACTGTCCTTCTCCACCACCCATTGAGGTGTCTCCCTTTTGGATTTGTGTCATCGTTTATATATTACTACTCTTTCTGTAGTTTTTGCCATATTCTTTTTCCCATCTGCTCTACAGTACTGCTCATTTTTGGCTCTAGATGGGTTTGCACTTTGTTACTTCACTGCAGTTATGAGTACACGTTAGATGCTTATGTAGAATAGGGCATTATACCATTTCCCTAACAGAAGAGCTGGGTAATATGAATGAGCAGTGACAGCCACAGTGGCTGAACAGACAAAAAATTACAAAAACTGAAATGTTGTCAATGACAATCTGGCACTGAAGCAACATGATAACGTGAGTACAAGTATTTTCTGCAGTACTATAAATGTATGCTTGTTGTCATGTTATGACAAATTATCCAATCACTTCACCCAAGCCTGCATCCACAAGCTTTCTTGACTAAACCGAAGTGGAGAGGATGATTGCAGTACCTGGGGAGAGAGTGCCATGTACATTCCATTTTACCGTGTTAAAAACCAAAGCACACTGTCTATAACCGACAAGGCCCAACTTACAATCAAAGGCTAGCAAAGCAACAGAAACCTGTCTCATTCCTCCACTCTCTCCTCTCTTTTCTGGCCAACCCTACCTCAAAAGCCCCATTCCCCCCCCTGCCATGGCACATGCAAAGGTCTGTGAGTGGAGTGTACTCACTATAGTAAATTAAACAAAGCAAAAAGAACACAGCGTGGGAGACAGAAGCAAAATAATGTGTGTGTTTGTATGTGGTGGTAGTGGTGAGGGGACTGTCTTTACATGATGGATGCAGTCAGACAGCCAGAGAGAGACTGAGAAGTGGACAGCTCTAAGTACAGTTGTGATTGCAACCAAGACGTATTGAGGACTTATTGAGATCCGATCGCTGAGACCACATTCAGACATGGCCTCATATAGCCACATTCTTTTGGCAGAATGTACGCAAATGTGTCCTGGGCCACACTCAAGGACTGCTCCCCAACTGACATCCTCTGCATTAGTGGAAATACATAGTAATTTGCACAACAATATTGTCATATTCACTGCAAAACAACAAGAAGAAGCTACAACAGCCAAAATGGATTCTCATGGATGGAGAACACACACACACACACAAAGAACTCTGTCTGAAGTCCTCTGGCTGCTCTGCCTCAACTCTGTGAGTTTAACGAAGGACAGGTAGCTTTACCTTTAAAGTAACTGCTAACAGGAGCTTTGGACAGCCAGGAGGAGGAGGATGCTTTCTAAAGTAAATAAAGCTTTATTTAAGCTTTAAAGCTTATAGGACCTCTAGCTGCACGGCTAACTGAGAACAAACTTCTTGAAGCAGAGAAACACTGTTCGAGACAGTTCCATTTAATGTACCAAGAGATTTCCCCAAAGGTACTATGTTTAGCTTGTATTAGTACATACTTTGTTTTGTATGGCATGCTGTCTAATGAAAAATCAAAACAGAAAAACTGCACTACAGTACTATTACAGTACAGTACCATATTTATATACCGTATATGCTTAAACACATGTCTACTGTGACTGATCGGTCACGTGTAAGTACATGAAGTACTGAGAAACTGATTCTATATTAGTTCAATATCTTAACAAACTTCCAGCATGCTAAGCAAACCACATTTTATACTGCCATGAGTGTACTGAGATTGAGGCATTCGTGTCATTCAGGTCCTCTCACTTCTTTCCAAACAATACTGACTTTATACTTACATTTCCCGATAGCTGTGACTGAACAATTACCTTAACAACAGCGGTTAAAATATTTAGACAAAGATTAAGTCTAGTAGCAGCTACAGTGCAGTAACAGAGTATTTGGAAAGTGACAACATTTTGTTGTTTTTGTTCTGTTCTCCAGGACAATGAGGTTAAAGTATCAACTTTCAGCTCTTTAGTCCCTGTTTTAGTGGACAGAAAGTAGGTAGGAAGTACTTTCAAAGAACCGTGTTCACAGCCTGCTCTGTGTATTATCCTTATTAACAAACACAATGGGCTTCATGCAAGAACCACTCGTACGGACAGATTTGTTCTTAAGTAGCTTGTATGAGCGATTTAGGAGAACCTGCCGCCTGGAAGTGCAATCTTAGAGCGTCAGGCCCTTGGAAGACAGTGACAGCATGGCAGAGAGAGGTGAATGGTTGTTCTTGTGGTTTAGACTATCATGGGCAGTGCTTATGCAAATGTTAAACATTTTAGACCCACAACTCCGCAGACAGTCACACACATCCAACACTATTCCCTTAATTCCTGTGCTGATGCTATAAACGCTAGACTTTCCTTTATGGATCTCCGACAGCAGGACTTAAATCTCTGAACTCAAGAAGATCTTCTATTATATCTATATGTCATTTTCAGGTCCTAATTATGTTAATTTACAATTCTCATGAACACAAGCTCATTTACGCACAAAAGGCATTCATCATGTTTATGCAGGTCATTTACACAGCTATCTGAAGTTAGCAGCGGTGAATCGTGGATGATGTTGCACACTGGTACGAGCCCACCATACGAAAAAAGTAAGAGAAACTTAAGATATGTATATAAAAAAATGCTCTTGCATGAGGCCCATTGTTCCTGGAAAGACTTGTTTGCTGCTGACTTTTTCAAAACAACAAAATGTTATTCACCTCCAATGTACTGGGTACCTGAGTCATACTGACATACTGTATATCTCCAAACCTGGGGGGAAAAAATAAAGAACTATCTGCTCAGATAGATGCCACTGCAGAAAGTAAGAAACAATATTTTGTGGAACTTGACTGAAGCAACCATTTAATTTGAAAGAAATAATCTAATAATCCTTGTTTCTTAAAATCCAACGTACCAAAGCAATCAAAAACACATCTGTTAAAATGCTTTCTGGCAGTACTGTTTGTGGCTAACACAATTTTCCCTGTACACAGGAGGAACTATTCAACTAAACAATGAAACGTATTGTGTTTGAAATTATCTTGGATACTCACAGTACAATAGCCATACATATTTTTACGGAAAGGCTGACGTACAAGACTATAGACTTGGCAAGGAAGCCCATTCCCTCAAGGCCACATGAAATGTCCTTAGCAGGTGCTAGGACTGGGTAATATGTTATTATATGACATACGTAGTCATTTCAACTGAAAAATAAAGACATTAAAAGGTTATTACATTATTATACTGTATTTTAGAATATTAATAGTAAAAATATCATGATTTGATGTTTTGATGTGTTGCACAGCACTAGTTATTGGATCTACCAAAAAAGCTTGATGGTTATTTGTCAGTGTGTAAGGGTAGGTTTGCTAGCAGACAACGTGGTGGATAATTTTCATCATCCCCAAAGCATCTCTCTCTGGCATAGTAGCTCTGTGTGGTTACAGAAGATACTGTATCTGGTATATTCTATTCCAAACTATTAACCCATGTTATTAACCGTGCAGAAGCCTGCAAATGTTTCAGTTAAATCCCTACTTAGCTGTTTTAGCTTATCTTAGTTTATTCCTCACCAGGTCTTATTGAACAGTGCACTTAACTGTCAAGACAAACAAACTAATTCAGAAAGTAGCTGGCAGATACCTAGCAAGTGCCAAGAAGAAGTAGTGGGATAGGTATCATGTTCATAAATCCTTGTTATATAGCAGCATTAGTTACCTAACTGGCTAATTACCGTACAGTACTTCAGGTCAGGCAGCATAGTTTCTGTGCGTAAGACAAGTCATTTGGGGCATCAGCTGTCACAGATGCGAAAGGAGTGTCTTCAAACGAGTCCGCCTCAGAACACAAATGTTGACATCAGGAGTCTCCGGAAACTCACATTGTTGCTTGATGAGTCACCGGAAGTTTACATGGTACCGTTCACTATCAACCAGCAGCTTCTTCTGATATTTACTGGTCATATCATGCTCCAAGCTAATAATATTTACTGCTGTGCAAAATGCTTGTGTTGACACAATTAATGATGCAAGATGAGGGGGTATGTATGGATATAAAATGGATACGTTTTGCAGAGAGTACAGCGAGTCACATGTGAATGTAGCAGCATAGCTAAATTTTTCTGCCTAAACTTGCTGTCAGACTTCACTCCTGATCTGTTGTGATACTCTTAATCCTAATTTACAACTGGCGGCCTCTAGCTCGTGCTGGTGGGATTCTCAGAGCTTTCAAGTTGTAAAAAAGACGAAGCTACTCGTCACCTATCCCCTCCCTTGTGTCGGATTGTGCCTTCTTTTCCCGTCACTCTTTCTATTTGCTCCTGCTAGGAAAAACTGTCTAAAAATAAATGCACTGATTTATTATTCATGTTAAAATAAACTCACATTCAACAAAAAAAGTCCCTGATCCTCTGTATGTACTGACTCTGATCCAACCTGGATCGGAGCCTTTAGAGACTCTGATCCGACTTCAACCCATTCCCCTGGCTTCTGGAATGCCAAAAATGCCACAGTACACCCTAATCTGCCAGCCTGGGATTTCCAGCTGCCCTGGAGATGCTGGTGAAATCTGGGGCAGCAGAGCTACAAAGCAGAGAGCACAGAGGTATGCTAGTGATTGGAGAAGTTTGCTTGTGACAGCACAGACACCTGTTTGAATCCTGGCTAGAATATTCTTGATAGCTGGATTTAAAGAAATGTTAGCCTCTGGGTCTTGGCCACATGATGTAAGATTAGTAGTACAGTGGTGAAACTGGCAACTTTTATTTTATTTATTGTTCATCTAAAGGCCTAGGGATCCCAGTGTTCCCCCCATCTTTGAATGGGTGGAATAACCTGCTATTTCTATATGGATTTTATTAGCCTCCATTTCAGTTATGTGTTAGTGTCCCATAATAAATGTAAAAATGTGGAAAATGCTATATATTGTCTGCAGCTTCAATCCAAAGGTGAAACTGATTTTACCCTAACACTAATGATTGCCAAGCCAAATAAGACAGAACAAGGTTATGCAAAGAGGACAGAGGCATGATCAAACACACGACTCGACATTTGAACACATTCTTTAGCAAAACATTTCTAGAACGCAGCCCCCTCACTGACTAGTTTTACCTGTATGATACCCCTGTTACTCACAGGTTACTACAGTCAGTATGACACTTGGTGCGTTCACTCACACATCACATAAGAGGCTCATCCCCCAACTGATTTTAAAAGCATAATCAGTTTGTGTTTTTAATTTTAAAAGAATGCTGAATACTTTCACTCCGAGTACACCTTGACATACTGGCAGTTCTGTACCGCTGTGGCCACAACAGGAGTTAAACCTCTGACTGTGCCATGCTGTAATCACTGAGCAAAACAACACCATCTGCAACTCATAACCCGCTCACCTCTCCTTCACTACCTTCTATTACTTAAATAAATGCTGTTGTTCCTCTTGTTTACCCCTCAAGGTTTAATAAATACCCAGTGTAATTGAGCATGATACAAAGACAAAATGGAAAGATTGAATCGCATCCCAGTCTTTCCTTATCACCTCCTTTACTTATAGTCCTGTAGTTTATTGCCTGTGAAGTACTTAGACATTGTTGTTGTTTTAAGATGTTCTGCACATTTAGCTTTTACTGACTGGATACTTTTTGTTTTTTAAAGAGCCTTCATAACTGTGAGTGTTCTAGTTAAGCTGCTCCCCGCCTCTGTTGTTGAGGGGAAAAGGTCAGGACTCAGCCTACTCGCTTCATCCTTTCACATATGAGAACAGCCTAGATTCAAATCCAAGAAACGGCTGGAGATGAAATTCTTAACAAGCGGGGGGGGGGCTGAAACCATAACACGTTCTCAGACTCTCTATCACACAGATAGAGAGTAATGTGATGCCTTGTTGCGCTGCCCCCAGACACAACAATTTCCTTTACATAAATTATGATCACAAGGTGCAAGAAGCCATTAAAGATGTTAACCTGTTCTGCTTACACAAAAAAACTCAAATGAGCCTGGTCATGTCTGAACCTTTGGTTTTGACTTCAAGTTTTCTCCTCCTTCGTAAAACTGTTTTTCATGCTGACCTGAAAGGGTTGAATTTGTTCCAGGGAACAGTCTTAGAACCATAATCCCTTCCCACATCCTGACCTTAACCTTTGCCAGTGGTTGTGGAACTTGACAGGGAGTGAAGAAAAATACCCACTCCTGTTACATGCTCCACCCCTACTCCTCAAAAACATTTCTTTTCACCAAAATCCGACCGTCTGACATTTCACAATTTCAATTCAGTCCATCACTTAAAAAAGAACTTGCATAATTACTCATTTAGTCAGCACTTGTGAATGTGATTAACAACATCAAACCTTGAGGCCAAGACTCTATTAACACCTTCAAAGGACCAAACCTCCAGAGATGCTTCATTGGATGCTGGCTTAAATTCCAGCTTTTGAGGTTAACATTTCCGCTACAGTAACAATATGTCAGTGTCCCATTAACTATTGATGTAGCATCAACTAGCTTGCAAAGTCTTTGCACGCTTTGTTTTCCATGTTAATCTGGAGAGCAATTTATCTGCATAACACAAGACTGAACTCTCTCACTCCTTGAAAATAACATCACTGATTTCTACATCACAATGTCGCTCCTTGTCTGCTGTATCATAGGCATGTTTACAACACCCAGTATATTTGTGAGAAATGATCTGAACATTCACCAGTAAAAGCTTGTGATATAATCCTCAACAGAATGGTTTGAATTAAAGCATGCTGGGAGACAGAGGGGTGAACACTGGCCTTATTCTGGTCAAGTACAGCTACAATACTGCTGCATTGTGAATCAGTTCCTGGAATTAAATCACCACAAGGTCTTTCAGCTTTGTATACACTATATGTGTCAGGAAAGTCCAGGTTTGAATCTAGCATTGGAGTTTTGTCCCATGCCATCCTTCTCTCTCAGTCAACTGCAATCAGTCCAGTGAAAGAGTCCAGCTTTGAGCAAGGTGCTGAACCCCTAACTGCACAGGGTGCCTGGTTATGTAGCAGCCCCTTCGCTCTGACATCTCTCCATACATTTATGCATGTGCACAGATCCTGTTTGTGCATGTGTTAATAATGTCTTCTTCTCACAGGTTGATAGACTGTTCAAATGCCTGTGGTACAGTTTTCTATAACTTTCAGCCTTCAGATGAAGACTCAAGCAAAGGGTCAAATGTGACACACTGATATGGATTTGCAGCACCTGAATTAGATAAACAGTAGTGTTAATGAATAGATAGTGAGAACACAGTCCTAACTAAAATGCATGTTAATCATTGACAATTGACCAACTCAAAAAAGTTGCAAGGAGCAGTTTTAGAAAGCATGAACCATGAACAGCAAAGAAAAGTAATATGCACACATATAACACACCTAACCACCTGTTCTTGTGACACATATCATAGAGTAATCTATACATCATAAACTACTGATAAGAGGATGTTACATTGTGATATAATTTCTTTTCAATTGTAACCAAGCATGCATCCAGCACAAATGTGCTTCTGCCCACCAGTTGATTGTTTCATCACATTGTCAGGCTCCCCTCAGCAGACAGTCTGGTACTCACCCACTTTGAACTGAGACGTCTTGTCGTCTGGGTTTGCGTGCTCCTTCACCAGCATCATATGCAGGATGCCGAAAGAGTTTTGGATCCCGAAGATCGACCCATTGCACCAGGTGGCCGCAAAAACCACCAGCCAGCCGTAACCCCCCTCGGGTGGGACGAATCCGTTCATCTCCACCTGGACCCCTGCCTCGGATTCAGAAGCCGGGGAGAGTGGCGGCTTGTACCCGGCCTCGGGCTGCACCGTGCTGTCCTCCTGCACGATTTTACACTCGCTGCCAGCCGTCTCACCATCCTTGGTCCTGTCTGCTTCTTGGGGAGCATCTCTTTGCTCTATCTGAGGATCTGCAGCTGGCTGCTCCGTACGGGACTCTCCGCTGGACGGCTGCGCTTGATTGTCTAACCCGTTGATCCCCATGTTGCCTGGTCTGATGGAGAGGTTATTGTGGACTCTTGGCGCACATGCATGAGATATGGGTCACTGACATAAGACGACCAATTTGGAGCAAAGATTTAATTGGCTATCTGTCAAAATGTGCAAGACAGACGGTCACTAACTGAGAAGACAAGCCCCCTACACCCCGCTTGGCGTGGCCCCAGTCTGAGTGTCAACTTCAGCGAATAAACCCCAACCTGCACACGTTAAATGTGTCATTCTAGTCTGAGATCTGTGTTTTTCCAGGAAACACCAGGCACCGCCTATTTCGCATTTAAATGTAAGCTCATGCGTCTACGAACAGCCTAAAGAGACTAAAACCATTTAGCCTATTCACTTTTGCTGTCTGCTCGGTGCCAAAAACGGATCATCAACCTGTGAAAACGTCCGCTCAGCCTCGACACCGTGTCGTCCTGTCACTGAGTCCGCACACGGTCCGCAACATCTCCTGGTGACAAAACAGGCCTAAACGCTCAGGCGCTCCTCCTCTTCCAACTGATACCTTGGTGTAAATGTTAAATTGGTAGGCCCGCGCGGGTCCCAGAAGCTGTCTTTGCTCGTAAGTGTCAACGGAGCTACGGCCGTCATTCAACAGCTAGTCCCCGCCTCCCATCCCCGGCGGATGGACTGCTGGACGGTTGGAACCAATGGCGGAGCTCAAGTGCAGTTACTGGACAGTGGTGGGACGAGCTTGAACTTCGTGTCTTGTCGGAATCACGGAAAACCCCGAGTATTTGTCAACTTCAGCTCTCATATGTCACCCATGCAAACCCACTTTCCTCGTCGGACAACACTGGTATTTACATCCTGGCGTTAACCGTCAACTGTGACATCTGTTTCAGCCGTATCTTCGGTTAGATTAAGCTAGTAACGTTATTCAGTCACTGTTTTCATTAAGCAGGGAGAGGGTTTGGTGGTTTATTTAGTTTAACGCTATTGTCAAATAGCCGTAGTCTCTAAGTTAACGTTATCCTTGTTCAGTCGGTGCTCGTTTGTTTTATCGTTTTCCTAATATTTCTTTAACACGGTTCAGCGGGAGTACAACTCAACTTTCATGTTGTTCCCGTCTAATTCTGGACTAACTCCTGCTAAGGTGGGTGTCCACTTTTCAATGGCTCAAAATGTGTTCAAAAAACAGAGGTGGGAAGTAATCAAGTAGGTTAACGTTACATTTAGTCAAGTAACGTAGTGTAAGGTGCTTACATTTCCAATTTATGCTACTTTATACTTCTACATCACTAAGATATATTTCAAAGGGGACTAAGGCACTTTTTATGCCACTGCATTTATTTGACATCTGTAGAAGTGGTGGAAGGAGTATTTAATTATTTTACTAAAGGAAAAGTAGCAATACACCAGTGTACAATTCTCCCATTACAAGTAAAACCTCTGCATTCAAATGACATGACTAAGTTATACATACATAACAGGAGCAAAATAAGGTGTTGTTTATGTAGGGAAAGGTCCATTATTGTATATCATTACATTATTATAATGCTCATGGCTTTTTGTGTATCCAGTACTGTTGTAGTTGTTACTAGGTGGTTTAATCTATATCAATTCATAACATTTAAGCTGATTTTTGAATGTAAAGTGTTTATCTGCAAAGTAAATCAGCTGTAGTTACTGGGTGCTTAAGATACTGGGCAGTAAGATTTTACATACAAACTGTATGCTCTGTAAAATATGATCTATTGTTATATTTGTAACTATCAAATATACACTAGGCCTATATAAAGTATTGAAAATTAAGTCCACCCTTACCCACTACAATTTTTAAATGCTGCTTACATGCATCAGTATTAATAATCCATTAATATGTATATAATACTCAGGATTATGAGTATCAAGGTTATTTATATAACACAAGGTTGTACAAGGAAGTGAAAGTTTGAAGTTGTAGCTAATGAAGCTAATTCTGCAGAGCATTTTTAAATTTGTGTCTGCGAGAATGTAAACATTAGCAACAACACAGTGATGATAATATGGTTTTCATCTTCACATATACAAATTAGTAAAATGATTATTCAATTATTTAAGATTTTTATTATTTCTTGTCATAAAGTACATTTTACTGATAATTCTGTACTTTATAATTTTAAATGGATGACTTTTATTTGCAATTGTGGTGGAAGAAGTATTCAGATCTTTTATTTAGTGAAAGTAGTAATACTACAATGATAAATTTACATTTTAAATTTTACTTTAAAAAGTTCAGAAGTATTATCAGCAAACTGTATTCAAAGGATCAGAATTGAAAGTACTCATTATGAAAATGCCTTAAAATGTATTATTATAATATGGGTAGATGTTATTTATTTCCTAGTGGTTTACAGCTGTTTAGGGGTAGATCATTTTACCAACTTTTTGTACTGTTGTGTAATTTAATCTACAATGCAATGCATTATATTTTAAGAGTCCATTATATGTTTTAAACTATTAATCTGCAAATGAGAATGAGGCTGTTGCTGTACAAATGTAGTGGATTAAAAAGTACAATGCTTTCATTTGAAATGTACTGAATAGAAGCATAAAGTATCAAAGGCAAATACTCAAATGAAAACCATGTACTTCAAATTTGTGCTTATGCATAGCACTTGTAAATGTACTCAGTTATTTTTCATCACTATCAGCTTTTGCTGAAGTGAAACTTCTGAATACTGCCAAAACTGAACAATTCAAAGGCTGAAATCATGCTGTGATGATAATTATGTTTTTGTCTCTAAACATGTAGGTCAACCGTAGAGTTGCCAAACAAAAGATTCATGTTTATGAAGCGAGAGAGATGGGGCCAGAGAGAGAAAGATTCCCCCGGCAGAGATAATTAAAGTAACAGAATTTCACACTGAGTGAGCAACAGAAACACTGGCTCAAGCAGACATTGCATCATAATCTTCTTTGATGTTAAGGTTAAGAAGATGAAATATGTTTAACCATACATCCTGTGCATTTGAACACAATTTCTGCCTTTTTTCCTGGCACAGATAAATCAAATTGTCAGCCTGTTCACCAGTTAACTAGATAACCTCAAATAAGCAAGAGCCACTGTTGGATTTTTTGTACTTGGATTTCTGGTATTTTTTTTTGGATTTATGTGATAGTAGAGTAGTTGTACACAAGTACAAATGAACAAGTATTCACCACTAAGTGGCGCTACAACACTGTGTAAGAGGTTGTTAGGGGGGTTGCAAGGACAAGAGCAAGGTTGGAAGTTACTCAGCATTTGAGGTTCAGTGTAGTTGAAGTTCTAACAAAGATTTTCTTAATACAGTTACATACAGTTCAATAGACCTCAACCAGCCAATTCATTTATGCTTGTTTTGGTTAATTTCAGATAACACAACGTAAAAGTTGTGTCATATTTTTAACAAATGCATAGGCCCTTTTCAAGAAATCACTTATATATATGATTTACAGTATGTTAACTGAGTTCCATTTAGCTGCTTCTCTCTCTCTCTCTCTCTCTCTCTCTCTCTCTCTCTCTCCCTCTCCCACTCCCCAACCGGTTGAGGAATGGCCGCCCACCCTGAGGGAGTTTTTCCCTACCTGTGTCACCAAGTGCCTGCTCATGGTGGGAACTGTCTCTGTTAATAATAGTACAAAGAGTTTGGTCTAGACTGCTGTATATGAAAAGTTCAATGAATTAACTTTTGTTATGAACTATGAACTTACACTTGAATGGAGCCTTCCTGCTTTTACTACTATGACATGTCAAAATGTCTGCTGTGAAAATGGCCATTTATGTGGTTGCAAGTTATACAATTGAGAACCACTTTTTATTTAAGTTGCAGCTATAGGTGATTAGTCAGTGGCCCCTGTTACCCGTTTCACTGTAATTAATGGCAAGTTTACTATAAAATCAACCAAATTAAACCACTCAGAGCAATATTAAACTAATTCAAAATATCGTCGTATAATGTAGCATAGATGAGATTTGATATCAGCCACCAGAGACATGCTGCAGTATAGGGCTGGGCGATACAGCCAAAATGTTATCACAAAAAAAAAGTAAAATCAATAAATATTGATGATTATTATAAATGTCAAATAATTATTTCTTGCAAGGCTGATTTTTGCTCCTGAGTGAAAGTTGATCAAACCAGAAGATAATTCGTGGTTTTAAATTTCAAAACTGTTCTTTTTTTAACAAATATGCATGAGTAAAATATCATGTAAAAATCTTTTTTCAGTCATTTTTCCTCAATAAAATAAATATCTTGATAGAAAAATAAAATGCTGATTTGTTTGTGATTAAAATGAATTAAATTGAACATTTGTTATATTTATATTGAAGAAAATTATATTGCAATAAGTATTGTTCGCGTATTATTGCCCAGCCCTATACTGCAGAATATACTGCAAATACTGATGATGATCTAGTGTAGTCCTGTCACAATGGCAGGTTACCAACCAAGTGTTACAATGTATTATGGCCAAACAAGCACACTTTCCACTAACACTTACCCACTGTATATTTCACACCGAGTAATCTTTTTGAGGTGTGACCCTATCTGTTGCTCAGCAGAAAACACCTCAGCATAAGATGTTTGTATTTGTTGCCATAGCACCACCACTTAATCAAATCAAAATAAATCATGCCTGCGTTGCTTTAATAGGATACAAACCTGGGCATTTCCTCCCCTAACAAAGATTAATATCGATCAACATCCATGGAGATTCACTTCAACAAGGTGGATTTAAACTGACCTCGCCGTTTTGGCTGGTGGATGGTGTCCACCAGCCCACTCTTTCAAATTCTACATACTTATAATCGCTTGCAATCACTGACACATGCAGTGGATGTAGGAATGCGGTGACCTCGTCATCAGATGGAGTTGCTACATCATCACACGCCTGTTTCCAATTAGCCGCTTGAGGATCAGCAAAACTGCATGGCTCACTCTGGCTCCACAGTGTTTTTCAGCTAAAAATAGCAGTTCACACAACATAACAGAGTCTGGTAACAAGAATACCCTGGGATTCCTTTTATATGAAGTGGGGGTCAAAGGTGATGGGGCTATAGCCAATAGCTGAGCTTCCTGTTTAAATTGGAATACTTTAACTCCTCAGAGAGGTGTGGGTAGGAGAGTGAATGAGCATCTGTGAGAAGCCCACACATTTCTGGGTCTGATAAAGTCACACTATGTAGGCTGACTGAATGAGTAAGAAAATATCTTTAATAAGGGGGATTTCTGCCTTAAATACTGAAAAGGATTAGAGTCTGAGTCAGTTCTGACTTTAATCTAAGAATTCTGACTTCAAACTCAGAACTCAAATACATTTTTCACCTGTGGCCCTAATCCTCTTCTGTATGTATATTATTATTTTTTGATTGAGTTAACAAATAAAGGTATTGAGTTTCTGTAAGAAATTCTGTAGGAAATTGTGTCATTTTCTGTAATCAGGTAAACGCAGGTTGTCTGACACATGTCCAGCAGCATGCTCAAACATGCTGTGGTAGTGATAGAGGCATAATGCACTGGCGGGCTAGTCATTATCTCGAGTAGTATGACTCACACTCGGTGGCTTACTTTATTCCTTGGGGGCCTTGGAGACACAGCCTGTACAAAACTTCTGCATGCTGGCTTGTGACTGGCAGTGGAAAACTGCACATAGTGAGAGCTGTCTCCTTTTTACTCACTGAAGACAAAACAGCGAACCATATCAGTGGTACAATCTGAGCGCAGTTATGTGTCTGCCTCCTGTGTTGCGAATGGTTTCACCTGAAACGTTAATCCAGACATCGGGGGTTGACTAACCTGCCCCATGATCAACAGCTGAGTGGAGTAAAGTAGTCAGAGGCAAATATAAAGAGACAAAAAAGTCGATCTGAAAAACACAGATAGTTTCTGGCCTCTTTAAACATCTTGCTTGTGTTCGCCTCTCTCTTGTCCTCTTCCCTTATTTGAACAAGAGAGGATCTCTTTCGTTTTCTGATGTAATCTAACCCGTACACAAGTATGAGCTCACTTATACAAATAGCATACAAGCTTGTCGTCATCTCTAATATCTATTCCTCTTCCAATGGATACTCGTTCAATGATGATAGCTGTATTGGTCACATACTAATTCTGTGATCACCCACTCACCCATAGTAACAGTGACACAATTACAGTAGCAGATCCCCACAAATAATGTCATGTATATTTCTTTGTATTTGAAACTTTGTTAATTCAAGTAGACAGGCTGAGATGTTTGAGCTCTTTATAGTGGTTAGAAGTTACAAGGCTTGAGGGAAATGACAACACACAGCTGGATGATTAAACACTATATAACTACTACTGAATGTGAGAAAATGTCTAACACATGAAGTCTTGGAACTCAAATTCCTGGGATGGATTGTCTCATTTAGGATTGAATGTTGAAATGAATCACTTAAACTTCTAATAAGTCAAAGCAACCTGTACCATCCAGTTATAGAAACTTGTAGTAACTTATCAGCTCCTGACGTTGCAGACAAAGGCATAGACAGGGGGTGTAGAGATGACTGTCTCATGCAGCCAAAACAAATTAAATCTTAAAGCTGCAGAGAAAAACTGAAGAGATGGGGGTAGACTCGAGTGGAAGCCCTCCTCTTGATGTATATATCCTTTGTAGAGGTTTGACTCTGACATACATACAACCAGACATGCATTCACCTATTATTAAGTTGCGGATATGTCAATCCATCCAATAGTTGTCGAGTTATTCTCAAAACCACAAATGTGAACCTTATGATACTGCTGAAGGTGAAGTCAGATGATCCAAAAGTCAATCGGAAACATGAGCTTCTGTACAATTCATGTAGTAGATGTTGAGAAATTCCATGGGTGAATGAAAACTTTGACTGGCTGGTGGAGTTAGATGAAAAGTCAAGCGATCACCGAATCCATTAGTATTCATCCAGTAGGTCAGACCTATATCATCCATGTCAGGTACCTGGGTACCTGACAATCCAACCAACAGTTGTGGAAGTATTTTTGTAAAAGATTCCAAAGCTGTCAACCTCATGGGGGTGGTTTATCCTCTGGGGACCATGAATGAAATTACAGAACAACCAACACATAACAATAAAGAAGAATTTTAAAAATTCTGGGAACTATGACAATCTGAAACAGGCTTTTCAGATTTTTTTTGTTAAATGTCAGTCTGCAGCAGGAAGTGAGAAAAGATCATTTGGATGTGACAGCTGTAGAATCTTAGCCTCCTCCCCAAACCTCCCTAATGATCAGCAGATTTTACAAGAAATGCAGAAAGCCTGTCAGGTCTTGACTCACGCACACTCCCTTTAAGCAAGCACGTAATAACACAGTCTTGGACATAATGAGGAAGAATCAACAATGCGAAGATTGTTGCCACATACCATAATTCAGCTCTAGACCCACTCAAAATCATTCATTTATTTCAGCATTTTCGAAAGTTCAAGACGAACGAACACTGTACTTAAGACAGATTACAGTTGTGTTTAAACGCTACATAGGCTACAGCTTCTACTAAGTGGGTCTATAGTTTTGGTGTGCAACATACCTTTTCTGATTTTGGATTCTTTCATATTCAATCTTTAATCTGTGCAGTATTTTCATGCATGTACACAACTGTACACACAAACCTGAACACCATATTTTCCCAATTAGGTACAGTGGGTACGGAAAGTATTCAGACCCCTTTAAATTTTTCACTCTTTGTTTCATTGCAGCCATTTTCCAAAAATCAAAAAAGTTCATTTTATTTCTCAGTAATGTACACTCAGCACCCCATCTTGACAGAAAAAAAACAGAAATGTAGAAATTTTTGCAAATTTATTAAAAAAGAAAAACTGAAATATCACATGGTCATAAGTATTCAGACCCTTTGCTCAGTATTTAGTAGAAGCACCCTTTTGATCTAATACAGCCATGAGTCGTTTTGGGAAAGATGCAACAAGTTTTTCACATCTGGATTTGGGTATCCTCTGCCATTCCTCCTTGCAGATCCTCTCCAGTTCTGTCAGGTTGGATGGTAAACGTTGGTGGACAGCCATTTTCAGGTC
>NC_060168.1:18941070-19022330 GCF_021292245.1 Micropterus dolomieu
CAGGCAGTTCCTTTGACCTCATGATTCTCATTTGCTCTGACATGCACTGTGAGCTGTAAGGTCTTATATAGACAGGTGTGTGGCTTTCCTAATCAAGTCCAATCAGTATAATCAAACACAGCTGGACTCAAATGAAGGTGTAGAACCATCTCAAGGATGATCAGAAGAAACAGACAGCACCTGAGTTAAATATGAGTGTCACGGCAAAGGGTCTGAATACTTATGACCATGTGATATTTCAGTTTTTCTTTTTTAATAAATTTGCAAAAATTTCTACATTTCTGTTTTTTTCTGTCAAGATGGGGTGCTGAGTGTACATTACTGAGAAATAAAATGAACTTTTTTGATTTTTGGAAAATGGCTGCAGTGAAACAAAGAGTGAAAAATTTAAAGGGGTCTGAATACTTTCCGTACCCACTGTACATAATAACAGCAACAGTACATAAATCTGTTCCCTATTTCCTGCTTTACAATTTAAGTGGCTGTACTTTTAAATCCCTCTTAGCTGTTTATAATCTACCTATAATTTATAATAATTAATTTATATTAATTTATATTAATTTAGTTTCTGTGCCCTCAGTCTTCATTTTGTGAACATATAATTAATCATTTTGCCTGCATATGAACATAACAAGTGGATTTGTACATGCAAATACGCTCTCGTAAAAGTTTGTTTTGTTTATTGGTTTTGCTCCTTACTACTTGGTAAGAAACTCTGAAAATAGCTTGCATATTAACAATAAACAGACTCAACTCAAATTTAAATGAAATCATTTATGGTAATAAAAAAACCCTGCAGAAGTCATCAGGATTTTAGCAATGTAGGTCAAGTAAATTCTTTGAGTTTTGAAGCTGGAAAAGAAGGAGGCCTCTCTGCCCTGGTACTTTTCCTCTCATCTGTTCAACCCGGGCACTTGGAATAACAAAGAACTCGCCTGCTTTGCCAGCTTTGCCCCATAAAAGGATGAGAGAGACGATAGCCTTCATCGTTCCCTTCCAGCTTGTCACAGTGGGGTTTAAGAGGTGGTGGGGGTCCATAATAAATACACATGCATGCATTCTTCACCCCCCGCTCCCAAAGGCACGAATAAACACACTCAAGTAACCCTAATGTCCTGTTTGTTTCTGCAAGAACACCTGCAGAGTATGCTGGGAGTTTAGCTCTTAAAGAAGTAATCACAAACAGGCAGATACACCTACAGATTACTCAAACATACGGTAACAAGCACAAGCCTGCCTCCCACTGCTACCCAGCACATTAATATGCTAAGCAACGCACAAACACATGGCCACTATCCCTCAGTTTTACAAAACACATTCAAGGGGAAATTTCCACACAGAGAAATATAAAAGAGCGATGGTGGCTGGTTGAAAGCCCTGTTGAGAAAGAGAATGAGGCAAGACGTGAAAACAGAGAGCGGCAGAGCATGAAAGAGAAAAAGGGGAGGGAGAGGCACTGAGGGGAGAAAATGAGGGGGTGTTGAGGAGGAGGAGGGAGTCAGAGGGAATCAGCTTAAGACGGTGAGAGCAGAGGACTGTAGAGACGACACGGTGAAAACAGACAGAGCAGGAACAAGTAAAAAAGGGAGAAGACTTGAAATATCCATCACTATCAAACAGGTACAGTAAACTATTTAGAATACTTTACTTAAGTGACTGTTATCAGAATGGTGTGTTGAGCAGATGCAAAATACTGGAATGGTATGAAATTTATTCCTGGAGATTTATTCAGCAGTAGCATTTAAAGCCATGAGAAAATATTTTCTGAATGTTAGGGTTGTTTTAAAATGAACCAGAGTGGAGATGAGTGAAAATCCATGTGTGCTTTCAGTTCCCACAGAACACATCTGGCTTAGTGCCAGGAGTAATGGATGTGCTTATGGCTCACCCCAATAGTTGTATTTCTTCTTCCAGCACTTCTCATTTATTTATCTAAAGCTGTTTACAGGATGGGAACTGGAACATCGCAAATGTTTGATTATAGGCAAAGCCATTTCCGAGCCGTAAACTTTGGTAAAATAGCATCCTAGTCAACAAGCCAATGAAAATTGTTTATGTCTTGCCACTCTCAACAAATCTTTGTCTTCTGCACATGAAAAACAGTGAACGCGTTGCATGGCGATTGGATAGTTCGAATCGCTGTGTAGAGTCCGACAAGGACTCTTCGTTTGCCTTTGCAGAGAGTGGCTTCAATAACCAGGCCTTGTTTACCCAATCTCTTATCTATAATACCACTGAGTATCTTTGTTACCATGCTTGTTTTTGTCTGGTATTGTAATTAAGTTCTATATTATTGTATCTTTGTTTTGACACAGTGACCACTGCTACAACAACTTCAGCTTTTTTGTTTCAGTTCCTTTATTCCACCTTATTTACACTTTAAATGCCTTGTTATAACTGGCCTCTAGATGTAATTTTAATACACAGAGTCAATAGAGAAACAATGACAAACGAAGGTGTATTTTCTTTCTTAGACTGAATAGATAAACATACTGTTAACATTAAGTGTTAGTGATCTATTCATGGCATTATTTTTCTCATAATTTTTCATTTCTTTCCATAGAGATGACGTCACTCTACAGAAACCTGGCTGTGCTTCTCCTTTTCACCTCGCCTCTCCTCCATTCCCGCCTCTACACTCACGCTGCCTCCACATCCCCTCCAGTTACCCGTCCACGGATCATATTCATGACTGACACAGGCTCAGATGATGACTTTGATGATGAAGATGATGACTACCTTGACAACCACAGCTCTCCTCCTGAAGTGCTGTACCCAGGGAAGACGACCTTTCTCCAGCAGGCACCGGAGCTCTGCCAATACAACCCCTGTTTGGAGAATCAGGAGCCCTGCGCCCAACATTCAGAAAAGACTGGGTGTCTCTGTCCTGGGATCAGTGGGGCTGATGAGCCTCCTCACGCACCACGCATCCAAATGCTGCTGCCAGTCAGTGAAGGGGAGGACACAGGGAAGATAGAAGTCCAGTGGTGCGCTCCATCTTCTGTGGTGTCCGGGTACAGAGTTGTGATCGAGGGAAGTGAGGGGCATGACCGGGAGTTTAGGGACGTTTCCCGACGAGGTGTGGTCGGATTTTTGGAAGTTGGGACTAAGGTCTGTGTGGAGGCGGTGAACAATGCAGGACACAGCACCCCCTCAGAGTTCTCCTGTAAGCGGTATGACCCTCCTAAATCTTCTAACCATAATCTGCTGGCCTGGATCATAGGAGGAGGAGTCACCCTCCTTCTACTTCTTATCATAGCAGCTGTTCTCCTCTGGAAGTATCAAATGCATCAAAAGGCAAAGAAAGATTCCACTGATGGACTAGGCAACCCTTCTTACAGCAGAGAGGGAACTCTGTGATCCAGACAGGTTCAGCCCAGACAATCTATCTCGGTCAAACTTAACATGCCTCTTGAGACAGGGGACACAGCAGTGGTGTAGTCATGATCAAAAGCAAAACAGTTCTGGGGTGTTGTTAGGAGTGATTATAGAATAAGAAGTTCTTTACAGTCCTGTTTCAAGGAATATGTAAATATACAGGGAGAAATTGGTGTTCATGGAATAACACCAACAAATGGGTAATGCTATTATTTTGTGGTTAGAACTACAGGTTTATTTGCTGGCAAATTAACCATTGTAGGTTTATTGTAGTGTTTTTTTTTTATCATGGCTGAATTTAATTGTAAATATTAATATTTTTTAGGATATACTGACTGAAACATTTGTAATAAACTAAAACCTATTTTAATAAAGCTGTGTGAAGTGTCTTTGTTGGATTTTTGCTGTCATTGGAAAGGTTTTGCACAGGCCTACAAAGTGTGTTAGTAAGGTATAGGGCCACCACAAGGAAAGCTTTAATGTGCCTTGGCATCAAGTCTCTGAAACTTTACTGGAGAAATTGAACAATGGTCGGTCCATTATGTCCGATATATTTGGCTTGAAAATTAGAAAATGGTGACTGCAGGGGCTATACAGTATGATTGTCACAATTTCAACACTTATCAAACCATTCATTGACTCCTTTTGGGCTGTATGGGAAATATTGTATACTTAATGCCACTAAATTTATTTGAAAGTGCTTACTTTTTACTTTGCGGATTAAGATTTTACATACAAAACAAATGATGAATTTATAGAATATGATGGATAGGATATAAAAGTGTTAAAATTGGCTGCACCTCGACCAGCTTCAACATTAAAATTACAAGTCAATAATAATTCAATAATACGACAGTCTCAAAAGGGACAAATTTTCATAGTGAGTACTTTTGATGCTTTTAGAATATTTTGCTGGTAATACATTCATTTGAACTTTGAATGCAGCGTGCATTTTACCTACCATTGTACTATCCCTGCTTGAACATCAGGATCTAAATCCTCCACCACTGTGTATTACTTATGCAACTTCAACTTCTCAACTTTTATTTTGAAAGTTTTGTAGGCGGTAGTTGATTTTATTGGCTGACGCTGAAGTCTTTCAGGCTAGGTCCCGCCTTCCCTCGGCGTCAAGCCAATGATTTATCACCAAATCCAAGGAAGAAGTCTGTTTTGTTTGGTGACAACGATCATACTTGCAGCAAGAAGTAGACAAGCAGGATGGCGAACACAGGTGAGTCTTTTTTCCCACTTCACTCCCTTAGGTAGATATAATTGAACTAACTAACTAGCCCCTTATCAGGATTTTATGATTTAACGTTAATTGAAAAATCCCTGAAGTTGGCCGAGAAACGTTAGTCTCCGCCAAATAGTTAGCTAACACTTGTTTAGCAAATAAATAACAGCATATTTGTTGCTGGTAAAGTTACATTAACAGCGACTATATTGTCACAGACAATCTGCGTTACAGGAGGTCCCTAGTTGTTGCATTACGTTAACTGTCTCGCGCACAGATTTCTGTGCTAATAACGTTACACATTAGATGATGAAACGAGTTGTGGTTGTAAGAATAATACCTTGATTATTCAGAATGACTCAGCAGACGACACAAGTCTTGATAAGGTCAAACCGGAAGATACCTGGATCCTCAAGGAATTTCAGCTGCAAACCAGTTTCATTATTGCATCTCTAAGTAAGTGAAGCAAAACATGATAAGTGTTTGCATACCACAACCTATTTCATCAAAGGCCAGTGGAGGAATGTACCTTTACTCCAAATTTCAGACACACACTAACTCTGTCTCTGTCTGATAAGAATAAGTATGAGTGTCAACATGAGGGAGCGATCTTCTGGAGTGGAATGTACCCTGGAGGTGGAGATGGGCATAAGGCCATCTTTGTATCCTAACCTATTCAGCCATCACCAATATTTCTCTGAGATGCAGTCAAATATGAATGAATAATCAAGTGAAACCAAATGAAAATGTAGCAGTTTGTTGGGGGTTTTTTATGGCAGGGAACATGAGGCTGGGATTACTTTGGCACTGTGACTGGATTATACATCTGATCGCTGTAGCACAGAATTTTAGAAAAATACTGACAAATAAACTGTATTTGATGTGGATCGTATTACATCATGGCTAATACCTGATGTCCTCAGTGTTTTGTGCATCCCTAACAATAAGGCCGTTTTTATCCACTCTTGTACCCCGTCGTGCAGGTGCATGCAGCAGGTGTCATATTACAGGGCTACATAACCCATCATATAAACCGTTGTTGGTTTGGTTTAGAAAGGATGGTTAGCAGTCTATGATGGTTAATGATAAAATCTTGAGTGAAGTTGTTTAATCAGTTGAAATATTTTTTAAAAAGTATGAACATTCAACAATTCCTTATCAGACTTTCCAAAGCCTTAAAAATGTTTTATCTGTCATTGCCAGTTACCAAGGAGATCTCCTATGAGGATCTAAAGGCGCTTCTGGGAAAGAGCCAGAATCTCCTTCTGGTTGACGTTCGTAGCCAAGAGGAAGTGGATAAAGGACGTATTCCAGGATCCATCAGCATCCCACGTGAGCTTCTTTGAAATTCATTTACATGGAGGTGGGAAAGGTTATCAAGGTGAAAATACACACAGTATGTATAATGGTCTCAAACTGAACACTGAATTTTGTTTTTTTCCCCCCTCAATTGCACCACATCTAAACAATCAGTCCAAAGTGGGTTGTCATGCATACTGGATATGCAGAAGTGTGCAGTGGTGGATAAGAATCAGTTTTCTGCAGTCTGGTTTTTTCAGGTTCTGAATGTTTTGCATTAGATGTTATGTCCATCATTTGTTTAATGTTTAAAAAAACACATTCTGCTTCCCTTCCCTATAATCACTCAGTTAATACAGTACAGGCTGCTTTTACAATGGAGTCAGAAGAATTCAAGGCCAAGTACGGAGTAACCAAGCCACCGTTGGACACAACAGAGCTGGTGTTTCACTGCCAACTGGGCAGGCGAGGGGCAGTGGCCACGAGCAAGGCCTTCGAACTTGGATACCTTAAGTAAATAAGTTATTGGTTACTGTACATTACACACAGACCCAGTCCATCTTGCTTTTAAACAGACAGCTCAAGTCTCCTACATACTATATAGATCTCACAGTACAGTGACTCCCGTACATTTTAGACCAGTTATGTCTAATCTGTTTCCTCAGAGAGCCTTTGCCTATGAGCTTCGTCTGTCCGCATGTATTATTATTTATTGTTCTAAAATGTGTCTCTCTGTCTTCTGTTTCAGTGCACGTAATTATACCGGAGCATACAAGGAGTGGTCTGAGAAAGAGGGAAAGTGATTTGTATTGAAGGCAAAACATCATATATATTTAACATTATATATATTTATACACCCTGCGACCCGATCCCGGATAAGCGGATGAAGATGGATGCATATATTTATACAAATAACCATTTTGAAAGCTAGACCAACAAAATAGAGAACATTTCTTATGTTGTGTTTATCTTTTGATATGTTTTTTTTTTCCCACTACATCAGAGGTTTTCAAAGTGAGAGGTGGGCCTCCCCAGGGGGAGCATCAGGGGAGCATAAGGGAATGGAAGTGAAAAGTTGTTACATTAGTTATCAAAACGAGTTCTCATGGAATAGTCTAAATGTGTGTGATTTGGTTAAAGAGATAGTTCAGAGATACAGGAGGGAATTTTTACTGTTTCTCCTGCTTTCCCAGAGTCAGAAACTAATAAATGTCTTAGGACAGACCTTTTTTTAAGAATTTGTTGTAGTCTGAAGTTATGTCAAACAAAAATATTAGGCAATCTTGGCTTAATCGTTGAGTGTTTAAATAACATAATCATGATGTCTTGAAAAAGGGCAGGGTGTGAGGGAGGGGGTCTTTTTCCAAGCTTTGTTTAAGGGAGGCCCAGAGTCTCAGGCTTTGAAAATCCCTGCACTACAGCATTGTATTGAAAATGTATGAATAAGTACAAATAAAATAAACAATGTTTTCTACTCAAATGTACATGTATTTGTGGGAATCATTTCATTCCAGAGAGCTAAATATAGAAACATGGAAAAACTAGAGGGGGGACACTTTCTGCATGCTAAATGTGGCTAAAAGCTCAAGAAAAAACTAGAAAGTTGACCTTCAGATATTGTCATCAGTAATTTCTGTAAACAGGGGCGGATTGGCCATTGTCCCCTTCCATTTCAGGCCGAACCGGCCAGGGGTCACGAGTTTTTATTTTTCAGTTTCTGTTTTACTTTATGATCCGCGACCCCGCCGGCCGGCCAGTCTGCTGCAGCGACAGCTGTGTCTGACTGGGCCAAACCAATACTTTCAGTATGGAGCAGGTGTAAATCCGAGCGGCCCCTCCCGACTTGGACCGATCTTCGTTTTTGCTGAAATCTGATTGGCTCAACAGGTCTGATCAAAGAAGTTTGCTTTCCATCTGAAACCAGTGGTATGGTAATCTCCAATTTCATTCTTTTTTATGCACACACATACACACTGCTCTATTTTATGGGAATGTATTGTAGTTTTTGAGTATATTTAAGTATTTTAGCCCTCTGACTGACTCAGGCCTGACCTGGTCTTGTTAAGTGCAGAGCTGCCTTACACAAACTGAAGAGGCAGGTGTCATCCTGAAGTTTCTTGAAGGTCTTCAGCATAATCTGATTCACTGTATACAACAAAAATATTAATGCTTATTAAAATAACTGCAAAAAATATTTATGGCCACCCCCCAAAAGGGCGCTCACATAAAAGGCCTCTCCGTCTCAAAGTCCCGGGCTGAATTTCAGTCCCAGTACATCCCTGTCTGTAAATGTTGCGATTTAAATCCATAAGGAGCTTCCATTCTACACTGCACACAGTAGTACAGATTAAGTATATTCATAGCTATTTTTTAGACTAAAATATTGGAAGAACCACAAAATTTATATATTATACAAATTAATATCTTAAAATTGGCTGTTTTAATGCTTTGAGGAATTGTGGCTACTGGCCTCAGTAGCCTATTTCTAAAATTCTGCCTATGGTTCTGCATTCAGGTGCTTAATTACCGTAATCAAGTCACAAATTAGTTATTGACTGCCTATTATATTCCTCATCTCACTTGTAAGGTATTGTCAGTGATTGAACATTTGGATATTTAGCAGGAAAATACACAGTGCACAGACAGGCACGTGCGCAATCTCAAAGCCCGTTTAGCGCGCGCACGGCAGGTTGGTTGTGTTAATTTACTGAAGATGGTCAGAGAAATACAGCAGGTAATGGTTTAAATTATGGTTATTCTAGGTATAAATAATGTGTGTATGTGTCAAATGGCTGTTTAATTCACAGATAAGCTCTGCCCGTTAATTGTTTATACAATGGAAACTTTGTTAATCAATCAAGGTTTGACGCTAACTAACATTAACGTTAGCTTTAGCTAGCTCAACTACCAGTTGCATTTTCAACTTCCACTTCAGGTGTTGCGGTTGGTCATGCTATTGGGGAAGCAAAGACAACAGCATGGTTTGAAGACTACAGGAGGGCTTTTGGTACTTCTGTGGACTGAAACAGGAGCTTCTGTTCAAAGTCTAAACTGCACTGGTAAGAAAACACTTGATGTTATCATAAGCTGCTTCATCAGGATGTAACATTACTTAAGTTACTACCAGTGGAATATAAGTTCCCTATTATCCCATTTTGTCATTTAAAAATATCTATCAAAATTGAAACCAAATGTGCTTGAACAATGATTATTTTAACAGGAAAAATATATACATTTAATTATATGTCAAATGTCAAGAACCTAATAAGTAGTAAAAATGAATTCAAGTGAGCTAATTTGACTAGGAGTTGCAGGCTGAGTTAATTAGATAATGGCAGCTAGTAGCAACAGCTGACTTGCTACAGCAACAAGTAAAGTTATCTGTCCATCAGGGTACTCCCTAAATCACAGTTATGACAGAGCAGCAGGAACATCAGAGAGAAAACCAGAAAGTATTCTTCATCAAATACGATCCAGTTTCCCGCAATATCAGTGAATAAAGTTGTGCTTTCATACAGTAATCAGTGGTGCCTGGTCCCAGAAACACTAATTTTCAGCAGAGTCATAAAAATTAAGAAAGCTTTTCATTGGTCACTAAATTAATACAGGCTCCCAAATGCAGGATGAGTCATGAATATTTTTAAATATTTTTCCAAGAAATGACACACTCTAAAATATCATCAAGAATTGCCTACAAAACAATATTTTTGGTCATTGATGGGCCAGATCCTGCCATATGACGTAGATATAAAAACAGTTAAACATCGATTTTGATTTCATGGGAATGGGATATTTTATTGGTAGGTAGGTAAAATTATTTTCTCAACATACAAGAGGCTTTAAAGTGAAATTGAGTTTGTAACGTAATGAAGTGACATTTAATGTCCCCACCAAACCACCAAAACGAAGCAGACGAAGAGGAGGCTGAAGCAGAACATAAAAATATAAAGTTGGTGGTCCAGTCTAGTGTCTGACACACTGTCAGATCTTCAAATGGTCCAGCTATCCTCCCACAAAAGCTGTGATGCTGTGGCACCAGGACTGAGAGTGGGCAGTGATGAGATTTAAGTTGAATTATTAATAAGCATCTTGTAAGTTTAGAAAAGAATTTACTGTTATGTTTTAAGTACATTTAATAGCAATAATCACTAAGGCCTCTTCTTTAAGTTTGTATTTGACATAATACCCTATTATCTCAATATCTCAATTAAAGTACGGAAACAAATGTATATGTGACAAAAGGCAATTTATTATTTATAAAAAATACAGTTGGCTAGTGGATTTTTCCATCTACCAGCCACCTTGGCAGGTGAGCCATAAAGTTAATTTCCACCCCTGATATTTAGGCTATGACTATATATATAAATGACACTCCAGGTAAAAATCTGTAAGATATGGTGAAAATGTGTGTATCAGACATTGAATTTCAGAGATATCTGACCAAAAAGTGCAATCCATCCCATCCAAAAAAGAGAAATGGGTCACCACAATAAAAAAAGGCATGGTATATGGTTCACTTTGGTGCATTAGTACACATTTATTTGGATTAATTTCAGCCTGTTCTTGATTAATGTATTAAAAACGTGAACATTAGAAGGAGATTGTTAACAGCAGCTTTGGATTTCCTTTCTGACATATAGCACAAAATGTAGTTACAGCGTTCACTTTTGTGTTGCAGTGGCAGCTGCTGGTCCCTGGTGCATAGGGATAAAAATGAAAAGACTCCAATCTGGTATGTACACACACACAACATATATGCAAGTCCTTCAGCTTTTGTTCACTGCATCACCTCTTTTTTGCTACGTTAGTCCTCACAGATTTAAAAGAGACCATGTTTCCTTGTGCGTGGCCGTGTTCTCTGCCTGACCCTGAGGAGCTGTGTGCCTTCACAGATCTGTATGGTTCCCTCAGATTTCTCCTGTCTTTTCAGGTACAATCAACATTGATCCTTTTCTAGCTTTTTATTGGCCTGAAAAATAATGAGAGAGTAGACTGACTGACTGATATTATAGTAAATTGCCTGTGTGAAGAATGTCCCAAGATATCTGGGTGGTATCACTTTACTTATTTTTCTGACTCTTAGTTATTGGACCAAGATTACTTAAATCTCAATTCCTAATACTACACTGAACCCAAAACACATTTAATTAAAAACAATTTGGTGTAACACTTTACAGTATAATAGGGCCTGCAACATTCAACATAATTCTTCTGAATTTGTACTAACAAACTGTAGGTACTGCTAGTTACAAGGGAACAAGATGAGTTAAGTAAGAAGTTAAGGTATAACATTTCAGAACTTTGGCTTCTTCTGGGTTTTGTACTAAAACGTGTGTGAGGAAGTCACAACACCCGGACAAAAAAACCTGCACAGGCAGAACATGCAAACTCCACACAAAAAGGTTTGAACCCAGAACCTCCTTGTTGTGAGGTGACAGTGCCATCCACTGTAACACCATGCCGTGCCATCCCATTACAGTGCAAGTTGTGTTTAAAATCTCCCCAAATGTCAGATTGCTGTTCGGTAGGTCATACTGGAGCTTATATTATTAAAACATGTACATGTTAGTTAAACATAATGCCTACTATATAAATAAAGTTCCCACGTAGTTACCTCCTTATTCCAAAACATCACATCTTGTTCCCTTGTAGCTACCTGTACGTATCGATACTTCCTGTATTGGTACAGGTACCTCGTTAGTACGAATAATTACACTGTAAATTGGGAAGAATTACACTGTACATGGAGGCCACATTTTCTTTCATTTAATATATTTCCTTTAAAGTGCGATTCATGACAGTGAGCCTGTGAGTGACACGTCATCCCTGCATGTATCTTTGATCTGTACAGATGAAAGATGTGAGACTTTTCAGTCCAGAGTGGTGTGCTCGTATAGAAGCATTCCTACACGCATTCAGTTTGGCTAACGCAAGGGTAGGATCTGTTTCTCTCTGACATGCAGTATATCCACAGTACTAATTTAAGGTAGGTAGCAAAAATCTGATTACCGTTCTTCTTCACAGATCCAAATCCACCTCAAATTCAAATTCAGTCAGCAGACGTTCCTGCGAGAGTTTAGGTATGACAACTATGCAGGTTTTAGGAATGAATGTATCTTCTTTTGAAATACCCAATGTATTCTGCAGCGATATATGCAGTTGCTCTGTATCACACAGAATTGGTCAATTTAGTTTTATAAACTATGTGTTTTTTGGAAGTTACATAAGCATATAAAAATAAAAATTACCCTCAGACACACAGACTGCAAAGAGGTAGATCAGATTTTAATGATAGCTTGCTATGTTTTGTCTTTATGAGTTACAACACAAAACAAAAAGGCTCACTACTCTAATTAAAGTGCTATGTCCTATGTTATGTTCATATTCTTGTAGAGGGAAGATCAAGAGTAAAGTTGCATGGGCGGACCAACCCTCACTGATCTTGGATGTCACCTCTAGAATACAGTCAGTAATGCTGTTTTTAATATTATTTACTGTTTTGCTTACTTTTAGTAGAAAAATAATAGAACCCAATAGTTTTTTTTTTATTGTATCTTCATCTATTATGCTATAACAACATGTTGAAAATATTAGGGCATATACAGGTATGTTTACTGTTGTTTATAGCAAGTGATACTCTCTTTTTGGGTTTATAGGCCTCCAGAATGGGTGAGGAAAGGACGCTGGTGTCAGGGAGGACACCCTATCCTTGGAGACAGGGTGCCACTCAGTATCCCACCTGAAGCCATGGACAAGGGCCTGTTTGGGGAGCTCACCATCCAGCCTGTCACACTCCTGAGCCCCTGTGTGCTGCAGTACCCCAATCTGGCAACACAACTCACTCACATACAAATATCCTTTGCTGATTCAATCTCATACTGTGACTTTGTGAAAGCACTGATGTAGGTCAACTCTTCCAAGGCTGAGGCCGTGGTACTCCCTTAAGATTGGGAGTGAATCACTGCTCCAAGTGCAGGAGTTGAGTGTGAGGGTCGTGTTACGTTCGAATAAAGCTGGTTTGTCCAAAATGTTGGAAATCAAATTTGTTTATAGTTGTTTTGGCAAACATAGAATGTTGTTTAAATGTGGGGATCTCTGGGGGCCGGTCCTGAAAGACATTCATAGTGTGGCAGTCGGTCGTTCACATGAAAACTAACAGAAATAGTTGCATAACAAATTTTTAAAAAGAGAGCCAGAGAGAGAAGACCAAACCCAGCTTACTTTCTCACCGGACTGTCCTGGGGAAGAGGGAGTCTTTTGGGTAATAACCAATAGAGTGATCACAATGCAAACAATCACAATGAGTTGTCTTCGCAGGGCGGCTGGGCTCACAGATAAGAGAGCGAGGAGGGATCATGCATCTTGGGAAACTCAGAGAAAAACCGCTGATACTTTGTGTTGACTCAGTTGAGGTGGTTTGGGCATCTGGTTTGGATTAGTCTTCCTTGACTTCACATTTGTCTAGGTGTTGGTATACAGCCCCAGTAATGTTCCTATCGCAAGCCCCTCAACCTTCTTCCTGAACCTACCTGCACATCTGGATTGTCAGGAACTGGGCTTGCAGGGCCTTCACTGCTCCTCCATCAAAGGTAGACAATAACCACAGATACTGATGGCCAGGATACATTGTAGGTCTTTTGCTAGAGGAACTGTAAGGGCTGGTTTTCTTTTGAAAAGGTGTAAATTGAACCAGAAGTAGGTCCCTAGGCCAGGACAGTTAATCCTGTCCTAAAAAAGTGAAGTTATGTAAATCTGGATTAATTGTTTCCTGATGTTAAGGCCTGAGTTGAAGAACACTAATGTCAACCACCTGTGTTTATTTGTTAGAGAATGTACACACAGTTCTGGCCTGCAGCTGCTCATCAAAAACTTCATTGGATCACAAAAAGCCCATAATATGAATCAGAGTATTAAAACCAGGCAACAATGGAATAGAAAGGCATAACACGCACAGAACACAACAGAAATGTTTACCACACTGCAAATGTAGGCAGTGAAATTATTGTCACAGCATTTTATAGACTTGTCCCCTTTAAATTACATCCACATGCAAAACATCTGCAATAGTAGTTCATTGCAACTGATGTAAGTAGTAGTGTTGAATTCGCATTCGCAAAAATAAAATCTCACCGCAAAGACTTGGGGTGGAGAAAGGGTTTACAGTGTGTGTTACTTTAAAACTGGAAGCACATGTCTCTAGAAATCAGTGTTTACGTTTGTCATATTTAACTTTGACCATGATGTTTCCCTGACCTTTACTAGGTGGGTTTAGTTGCCAACATCTAATGAAACCGGGATGTTTTAGTTTCCACAAACTTTTAAAAAGTTCACCATGTGATCAACATTAGTGTTTTGTCTGATATGTTTAAAAAGGACAATCTGGGCGACATTACATACATTTTCCCCCCCAAAAAATTTCACCTGCAAAATACCAGCACATTTCTTCTGAGAATTTGATTTGTACATGCAGATGTGGTTTGAAGACAGATTTCATGAAACTTATTGAATGTGTTTCTCATGTCGAAGTATTAACAAGCAGGTGGTTGGTCTCCAGTAAAATTGTCAGCCTTTCTTAATTTAATTATGACTTCTTGACTTTTTAATTTAAGACTTTATTTAACCCTGTAGTAACTTCAGATTTTCCTTCAGGCAGTCAGTTCAGTTAATTAAAATTGAGGCTAAATCTGGGATTCTTCTAAACCATGTGTGAGAGAGCAGATTTGAGCTGGCCTGTTGTAAATGGACACTTTCCCAGCGCTACGCTTATTCTTCAGTAATTAGTCACTGCAGGACAGTTATGTGCAGTCATATCATGATAAAATTAAAAATGTATTTATTTCTCAGTTCTTGCTTAATAAGCGTTTCTTTTCTTTGTAGATTTTACAATGAATCACAACCACAAGCAAAACCACAAGTCTACATTAATTACGTGTAGCTTATTCATTCACAATGTAAACTGTACCGCAGTCTGCTTCTTTGGAAGCGTCTTTGGATGCTGGAGAGAAGATCCTCTGTCACAAACATGACCAGACTCTGTAAGCATTTGTTAACTCTTATAACACTTAAGTAAACAATTTTTTAAACTAGAGCTGTTATACTTGCCCAACCCAAAGGTGTGTCTTCCTTTTCCACAGTGTTGCGCACATGTTGTGCTGGTTACAACCCACCGCTGGACCAGTGTGCCATCGACCAGTGTAGACTTGCAGTGTATTTACTGTTTAAAGTGGAGATCTTTTACTTAAGTTAAAGTAGCAATACCAGAGTGTAGGAATACTCTGTTACAAGTAAAATCCTGGATTCAACTTTTTAATTATGTAAAAGTATGAAAGAATAGGCATCAAAATATACTTTAAAGTACCAAAGGTAAAATTACTCATTATGCAGAATGGCCATCATATCAATGGATTGTAATTATGTATGCAAAAGGTGGGGCTAATTATAACTACTTTATCTGCTGGGTAGCTTGCAAATTTCCCCCGGGGGATCCATAAAGTTTTACCTTAATCTTTGATAATACATCATCATTTATTTGTTGCTTATATGTTGTAATTTTAATCTGAATACAATAACAAGTAACAAAAATAAAATAAACAGTGGAGTAAAAAGTACAATATTTGCCCCCAAGATGTAGTGGAGTAGTAGTACTATAAAACAGCAGAAAATGAAAATACTCAAATAAAGAACCTCAAAATTGTATTTAAGAACAGTACTTACAAATAAATGTAGTGTAGTAAATGTACCAAGTTAGTGTTTTAAGTGTTTTAACATTCCCTGCAGATCTTGTGCACAGCGGCGTCTCTGTATACAGTGTAGAGCAAGAAAATGGTGAGGGTCAAAAGCAAGAATCAAGTTTTTCCTCTGTGCAGCAGAGTCTCTTGCTTTTCCTCTTCCTGCAGCACAGTGACCCGTTCACCTGCCAGCTCTCCGATATTATGGGTGAGAGACAGATGCATGTATAATCACAAAATGATGTGTTAAAGTTGGTCGGTCTTAATTTTTTTTCTGAATCTGTGATCCTCCTGCAGCCACAGAGGCGCTGATAGAGCACCACCTAGAGGATATTCTGAACAACAACATGCAGGCAGTCACAACAGCCCTGCAGACTGAGCTGAAGAACGCACTGCAAGTCCAAAATCATAGAAAAAAGGCAAGTCTGTCAAAAGAAAAAGTCAACACAAAGACTTTAACTGTAAATGTTTAAATGTTTTTTTTAATCATCTGGAGTTTTTTTCTTCATAATTTTGAAAATACAAGACGTGAAGAGAAGGGAGATTGTAATAGTTTTTCATTATTATCTGACATTTTATCATTAATTAATTGTTTAATTGAGGGGGGGAAATCAATACATTAATGAAGATTGATTTGTGCCCTAGTATTGAGTGTTTGGGTGTTGTGTTTGACATGTAAGGACCAAGAGAAGCTGCGTTCAGCTGCTGAGGTGATTCTCAGTTCATCCATCAGTATTGTGAGCTGCAGCAGTAACATGAACTTCAGAAATGCCTGTCTGAACAGCATGAAGGTGTGAAAAAATCTATTTTAAAAATGAAAATGCAGATATTTATAGTTAAGTCTAAAACAAGAGTTATTCACTTGATCATTTGACAAAGACCCCACACGCAAAGATGTTATCAGGTTATGTGCTACACTGTAAATTGACCTGTTGTACATGCAGGGGTATACTGTAGATGTTTACATGTTGAAAGTGTGACAAAAGTCAGATGTGCATCCATAATGAATGTGTTTGTCAGGCGTGTGACACTCATGACCTGTCAGACTCCCTCCATGAATCCCTGAGGAGGGTGACATCATGGAAATTCATTCCCAGAGCCAGGTGCTTTTCAGCTCAGGTGAGTGTTTGTTGTTCCCTGATGCCAACAAGTTACTATATCAGTGGTCTGTACTACGAAGCAGGGTAACTGGCTTATCCAGGTAACTTCAGGAGTCACTTCGTGATGTCGGGTTAACCTTATCTTCCTGGTTAACCCGTACTACGAAAGGTGAATAGGTGTTAACCGAGGTCTGTTGCCATGACAATTTACCCCGCATCTCTAAACTGCTCCAAGCAGGTTTTGTTCGCGGTAACACACCACTTCATAAAATATGTTTAAATTTCATCCTGATTTGTTCCACTGCGGTTGGAATGAAGTTCTGAACACAAAAGCATTACGTTCAGACAGCGAGCCCTGCAGCCTCGGTGATTTTAGAGAGGAGTCTTAATTAATTAAGGGGATAGTTTCTTAGATGTAGCCCATGTAGTCTTTAATTGAATTCTTCTAAGTGTTTTCACTTATTTAGATAGACTATTTTACCTGTCCAAAAAATAGGGAGCCAGGGTCGAGGTTAATAGCCAAGAAAAAAAAATCCTAGATGAAAGTGTGAAATTTAGAAGAAAAACTTTGTCATAAAAAAAATCAAAAACCACTCTGGTGTTGTTGTCTGAGTACGCCCAATCCACGGCAAAGTCTCTAAGGTGCATGATAATATATTGTGGGCTAAACTCACAAGTATTTCCTCGCTGCTAAATCCTATTGCAAAGTTTAATATAACTTTCCAACGCATACTACACGGTAGATGCATGTCTGTGATGTTGCAGCCTTGCAAAGTGAAGATTCTCTCATAAATGTGTGACTATAATGACAGAGAATATTTAGGTTTTTACTTGTAGATTGGAAATAAATTTTTGTCTCGGATTATTACCCCTCTCCGCTGGCTCCTTTTTTTCTATTACAATGGACCTTATGTGCAGTTGTACCTTTACATCTTAATCAATTACACATAAAAGAAGAGCACATAAAAACATAATAGAGATTTGAACTACAATACAAACACTGTGAAGAGAATTAGGCTACAAATTTACTTAATGCAAAGCCAACAAGCTGCCCTTGTGTTGTCGTCCGCCACGATATTTAGCTGTTAACTTGTCTTTACATTCATAATTTCCTGACACTACCAGTGTGCATTCCTCTGGAGAAATACGGAGCATACGCCGTTGCGAAAAAACTCTACCTGCACGGCCGAACACACCCCTTTTATGTGAACGCGAACCTACTCCAATTAAGTTAACACCAGGTTAACACGGACTCTAGTAACCAACGTCTTATCCACCGTCGTAGTACTGTTTGACCCCAGTGTAGGTAGTCAGAGTTTGTCAACCCTGAGTTTGCCTGATAACCATGAGTTAACTCTGAGTAGGTTGAACTCCCTTCGTACTCCAGGCCACAGCACTTTACTGCTTATAGGCATCTGATTTTAACACGTTATCTAATTACTTTTTCACAGATGGAAGAACATCCTGAGAGTGATGAACCCACCAGAACAGAAGTCTGAGAACATCTGTGTTCTGGGTGAAGAGTGTGGAAGTACTTAGACTGGAATTAATGTTGTTGCAATTTAAAGTGTGATAGAAGTTCATGTTGCAAATGTACTGGTGAAAGAAATAGCTATTTCATTTGTGCATTGTTTAAATTGTAGTTTGTGTGTTGCACCAGATGTGATTGTTTTTTAACACAGTTGTAAGATAGAAAATGTTCCAAAAGAGATCTACCTTGAACTCGAACTTCTGCTGTTTTTTTCTATTATTTACCCCTAAATAAACAATATGGTACAATTAGCATCTTTGAGTACTTAGAAAAGTGCTATAGGAATCTAATTTATTATTGTTATTATTATTATTATTATAACATGAATGTCTTTGCAATATAATGTACTTCAATGTATGCGTTCTTTTTGAGACTGTAAGCTCAAAATCATCATATTGTAGTGTAATTCTGTTGTTTGGTGGGTATGAAACAAGAAAACCTGGGATAACCAGACTGGTAACATGACAACATTTACAGTATACAGGCCGGAGGGCTGAAAGCAAATAAACAGTCACTCGCTAGGTGGCGGTGCAGGCCTTTATTTTTGTGGCTCTGTAAACTTCCGCCTATTAGTGTTTTGGGATGTGACGTAAGTTCCGGCCGCCAACAGCGACAGCACTTTTTCGCGGTAAAATGAAATGAGCATATGATGTTGATTAGATTTATTCTAATCTAACGTGTAGCTAATTGTTAGCTAATAGGCAGTGTTTAGAAATCGTATTATTAAAGTGAATTAGGTTTTCGGCGTTGCTATGAAGTGGGAGTATAACTAACGTTAGCTACTAACATATCACCAAAACATTACCTTACTACATATCTAATCTAACTGAGTAAGAATACAGCGTGCAACAATGGCACTGGTAACCGGAGAGAGCCTATCTGCAGAGCTGGACATGTTCGACATAGCCTGCCAAGATGAGTCGGTCCTCGACAAGAGTAAGTAGCTAACACCTGCTTATGTTCATGTTAGTAAATGTAGCTACGAATGCGTTATCTAAACCACAACAACCACCCAAATAGGCAGCGAGGGGTAATGTTACGTGATTGTATGTACGTTACATTTTGACAGTCCTGTGTGATGGTTAGTCTTATCTGGTTTTAACATTAAATTGTGATTTACATGCACAGTTCATGTTTTGTAATGGCTTTTATCAGTTCTGTTATTGGTGCTTCGTCCTATTATATGTTCTGTCTGCCCTTTGTCTTGCTTATTTGTTTATTTCAATACCTAAATTTACATCAGCCTTCTCTGTGACTGCAAGTGGAACATTTGCATCGCATTAATATTAATTAGTGTATACATACTGTATGATACATTCATAAAGTAAAAATAAATAAAACATAATAAAATTATATTATATTGAATTCTAACTATTTTATGTGCATCATATCTGTGTACCAAAATATCTGCGATCATTCATATCTTTAATTTAGATGTGCTTAATGCAGAGCATCATTAGTGTAATGATAAGACACATTTGAGAAATATTTGCACTACAGTTATGTCTGCAGAAATTCTCCTCCATTGCTGATTTACAGAATTATTTTCATTGCTGTAATGTCACACAATGTACTGTATTTGCAGTCAGCTTATTGTTACATCTCCCTTTTTACATGCTGTCCTTCCTTTCCACCATGTGTCTCTTGTCCCTCAGTGGTGGAGCAGTGTATTTGCAACAGGATACAGGCAGATGAGATGGTGCTGGAGTGGGTGGCCTACAGCACCACCAAAAATGGACTAAAACTCACTACTGACACCCTGGAGCAATTTGAACATGAGGTAACAGGAACATATTTTTAAAATGAGTCATGATATAATCAATACATTTCTTTTTGTATTAGAAGCAAGTGTCATATTGATATTGCTTTGAGCTTGACCCTCTGTTAATCAATATATTGCCCTCCCTGTCGGGCTGGACACCAGTTTTGTATTTATAGTGTGTTCATTTTCGTTGCAGGTGTTAAACAAGAAGAATAAATCCAAACAAAGCTTCAGAAAAGAAGAAACTCACAACAGAACCAGAGACATCCACTCAATACAGGACTTGTATCCTTTACAGTGAACTCTCAGAACAAAAAATTACACGACAATCCAGCTGCTCCTTTTTCTGCATTTATGTGTCACAAGTGTCCAATAATGCCACCGTGTTACAGTCCTTAACGTGATTTCTTCAGAATCAAAGCTGAGGAAGAGGAGGAGGATCTACTGGACGCCTACTCTACTCCTGCTAAGGTAAGCTGTCACTTTTGACTTCAGATTGTGTTTTTGTTGAGATATACACATTTAAAGCCAAATGAACCAGGCGTGACTCACTTGCTGGTCCTTTAGTGTGAGTCACTTGTGTGCTCTGCCTTGATTTTGTGTGTTTGTGTGTAGGGCTCTCAGAAGCGAGCACTGACCACTCCTGAACACCCTCATTCAAAAAGAAGTGCAGCTCTGCTAAACAGCCCGGGCCTGCTGCTGTCTCCTGCCAGCTTTTCTCCCAGGTACTTTGCAACAACACAGACCAACAGTCAGTGAGCTGCTGGAAACCAGCACCAGTATGCTTTCTGGTTATATGTGTATACTTATGATTAAGTCTCGGATGAACAAAGTAGAAAACGCCTGCTTCTGTGGTGATTTGTTGTTTTGGGTTTTTTTGTGTGCAATTTTCTGTATTAATAGTTAATTTATTACAATGAAACTTTATTTTGATATTTCTTTTATAGTGACTTTATATATAACTTTTCAAAACAAAAATTAAACAAACATCATTTGTATAATAGTGGTATGAAGCCAAAAATGCAGGCCAAAATATTTAATTCAAACTGACATTTTTGTTAAAATGGATTTTCATTCTTTTCAATTGGGGCCATTAACACTCAGCTGAATCACTTGTTAAGAGGGACACACATTGCGCTGTGACCTTACTCTGCCCTTTCCTTCCAACTCTCATTTTGGAAGTTTAACACCATCACAGAAGTACAGCCAGCGAGGAGGGAAGGGGGAGGTGGTGGTTACATTTGGGGCCGTGCAGGGTACCCGCTGGGCAGGCAGGAAGACTGTGTGCGCAGGCGTCCAGCTGGAGCTGCTGGACGGGCCTGAAGACTCCCTCCGCTGCAGCTACAAGTACATGTTCCAGAGGTTGCGCGATGTTCGAAATGGTGAGAGGCAAAAACATAAGAGCCTGCGTTGTTGTTTTGTATTTTTCATGTGAAAACAGTCAGTGTCCGCTTGTTCCTTTATGTACAGATGTGGTGGACATTCATACATTTCTCCCCTTAAATTATAATTGAAACAGGTTCCCTTAAATGTATTGAGGCAAAAAAATAACAGTAATTGTACACCCTGCCCAGATAAATAGAAACCGGACACGTGATTACACATTATTTGAAGTTGAAGTTCTTTGCGTCTGTTTTCTTCAGTGTTGACAGAGAAGATAGAGGAGCTCGGCGAGGGCCTCAGGTCTCACTTCAACATCGAAGAGTTCTCGCCTGTGTCTCTGCCCGCCCAGGTAACATCATGGATATCTTATAGTTATAATTTAATATTTTACTCAGGTTTATTCCTGACTGGAAAGCTGATCTAATTAAACATAGATGCAGGAAAGTGTTGAATACTTATCTTGTCTAGTTATTACTAGGAAGAATATGGCCTCACTATGTACTCCACATCTGTTAGTTTAGTATTATATGTGTGAATTAAATGTATTTGTATAATTAAGTATTACCTGACTGCTGAGTTTGGTGTATTTTATATCTCTACACCTGTAGGACAATATAACAGTGCTGGGTCAGGTTTGCTGCGACAGCAATGGCAAACTGAACGCACATTCAGTTCTGTTGGAGGCGGGACCAGAGCAAGGGGGTCAGCAAGTACCCGTTGACCTATCAGAGCTTAAAGAGTACTCTCTGTTTCCTGGTCAGGTGAGCAAAAGGAAATCTCTTGTCTTGGCATATCAAGCT
Organism: Micropterus dolomieu; assembly: GCF_021292245.1. Lineage (NCBI taxonomy): Eukaryota > Metazoa > Chordata > Actinopteri > Centrarchiformes > Centrarchidae > Micropterus > Micropterus dolomieu. The sequence goes on from NC_060168.1 coordinate 18,963,286, forward strand.
ACAGATGGGTCTGCTTTGAAAGTCTTTTAAACCATATTTCTTGGTTATGTTTATTTTTGTAACGCACAAATTGTGCAGCTCCCTGTTACTGTTTACCCACTTCCTCCCATTTCTGCTGTGTATTCTGTCATTGTAAGTCACTAAACTAGAGTGCATTGTGATTTCAGTATTAGATGGTGGTCTCTCCTTTTCCTGTGCACCGAGGTGTGTGTGCAGCAGGTTATACGGCCACCAAGAGTAACAGAGCATGCCAAGGACCTGGGCAGGAGGTTCCCCCAGCGTCTGACCGAGAACTCTGACAACCGTTCAACAATTGCCACATATGCATAAATAACCGCATGCCTGTTGTGTGTAAAATGCGGGATGCATTTAGTTTCATCTCCTCGTCTGTTCTTTTTCCTCAGGTGGTCGTGATGGAGGGAATGAACACAACAGGAAGAAAACTGACAGCTTCCAAACTCCATGAGGTCAGCTACAACTAAGATTCACTTATATTGTTTCAAAATTCAAATGAAGCGGTTCAGAGTATCTCAACTTGTAGAACTCGGGGCTGTTTTTGTATCTTCTGTTAAGAGTCTTGTCTTTTTTTAGGCAGTCCCTCTTCCTTTCTACACTTCTGAGGTGAAAATGGAGATGGATGAAGGTAAGAAATGATGTTAGCTCTGTATGTATAGAACATTTTCTTTAAATAAATAGAGTGAAATTTATCCAAGTACTTACTTAAAACTTTCAACTACAATACCAGGAGTGACTGTGAAGTCTGCTGTGTCTCTTTCATGTTAATTGCATACACACTCATCATGATTGCAGAGCCAATGAACGTACTGGTGGCATGTGGACCATACACTCCCTCTGACAGTCTGACTTTTGACCCTCTGCTGGACCTAATCAGTATCATTGTCAGGGATCGTCCTGATGTCTGCCTGCTGGTACAGTGTATTTACTTGCTGTATCACAATGAGTAGTTCTTGCACGAACAGGTGGACAAACAGACATGCAAAAAGGCTGTTTTGTTCTGTCACAGTTTAGAAGCTCAACAGAAAGTCATTTTATGTTTGGGTTTTTCTAATTCTCCTTTCTCTTCTCTAGCTCGGCCCATTTGTGGATTCCAAACATGAACAAATTGAGGTGGGGTTAACAGCGGACACGCTCAGTTTTTGTCCTTATTATTACTCCTTTCCCAGAGTATGAATGCTCCTAGAGCTAATGTTTGGTATTTTAAAACAATCCAAAGTCACAACATGGGATTATGAATTCCTTTTTGTTCAACATATTCATCGCTTGTAGCCTGCTCTTCATATCAAGCTGGTTGATCACGAACACATGTGACCATCTCCACCTGTTTATCAAATAGAAAGCCCAGGTGACTGAGACGTTTGAGGCCATTTTCTCAAGATGTATCGAAAGCATTGTGGATGGCACCAAAAGGTATGTTTCATGACTCCTCTAACTGAGATTCCACCATGTACAGTAAGCTTGATTAAAGAGCTGTGTTTTCTTCATGGTACTCTTGTCATGTGACAATGTGGTTTCTTTTATCCAGTGTTGGCTGTCGCCTCGTGTTTGTGCCCTCCCAGAGGGACATCCATCATCATTTCATCTACCCGCAGCCTCCCTTCACTCTGCCAAACCTCAGCAAGGACCAGGCCCAGGTCGGACACACAAAGACCTGACTTTAGGAGTGTATATCTAAACTGAGTAAACGGATGAGCAGATAAAACAGGCTTGTGAGCAGTCATGGCAAGCCTTGTTGTAATTTGGTAGTTTTAAATCTTGCATTTGCAGAGTCACTAGTCTTAAATTAGATAATGTAGCAAGTTTTTTTCCAAATTTTAAAGCTGTCAGATTAGAGCCCCAGGTCTGACTCGTGTCTCAAGTTGTGTGACTTGAGTCAACACCTCTTTCAGAATGGTTATCAAGCAGAGGAACTAAGAAAATTGTCTGTTTAGTCAATAGCAAAATGCACATTTACACATCGTGATCAGTCTTACATAGTGTTCCTCATCACACTCTGCAGCGTGTCACCCTGGTCCCCGACCCCTGCACCCTGCTGATTGACGGCGTGACCTTCGGCTTGACGTCCACTGACATCCTGTTCCACATGGGTGCCGAGGAGATCAGCTGGTGGGGAAGCTTTCTAATTTTCACACACCTTCATCCAGAAGTTGAGCTCAGTTAGAATTGAATTTGAGGGCTAAATTTCTACGGGGGTTTACTTAAATACCAGAAACAGCAGCTGCTTTTAGTATTGATCTGTATATTTCATTGTTTTGTGTTGCAGTGGCATTGGATCAGACAGATTTTCACGCATACTGAAACACATGCTGACCCAGAGGAGGTAGGAGTCCTGAAGAAGATCACTTGTTCTTTCTGTTCTGAAGACGCCCAACATTAATGATCTCGTTTTCACTGTACAGTTACTACCCGCTGTACCCACCTGTGGAGGAGGTGAACATGGATTATGAGAAGTTCCAGATCTTCGGTCAGATGCCGATCACCCCCGATGTTCTCATCATTCCCTCTGAGCTGCGTTACTTTGTCAAGGTACAGAACAACTTTAAATTTTGTTAACATCCTAAATACAAACATTTAGTCCAGCTGTTGATTCCAGTATTTTGATGCAAACTCTTAAGATTGGCATTTTTTTTTGTTGTTGATTATTTACACACTATGTCTTTTAAAACGTTATCTCCACCCATCCTCAGGATGTGATCGGCTGCGTGTGTGTCAATCCTGGACGGCTGACCAAAGGCCAGGTGGGCGGGACCTACAGCAGGCTGCTCATACAGCGCAGTGCTGCATCAGAAGACGGAAAGAGAGTGAGTCCCTGTGTGGCTGCTCAGGTGGTGAAAATCTAAAAGAAAATTAAGACTTGAATGCTCGTTGTCAACAGAAATGAGCTGAACTAACCAGCAACCAGTTTGCAAGTAGCTTTGAACGCTGCACTCTGCAAGCCTGCTTATGTAAATGTGTTTAAAAAAAATATTCACTGTACTGTTGAAACCATCTTGCCCATTGATTTCTTTTTATATGACAAGTCTGCTTGGTGGTGGAATATCTGTCACAACAACAATCTGTTTTCAATAAATTATTAGCCTCCTTTCTACTGTTTTTGGTACTGTTCTTTTACAACTACTAGAGTGCTGTTTGCCAGTGCATTATATCTGTATCTACGGTTCTGATTGGAGGAGAAAGAAACCTGCTTAAAGTCCTGTTTTGTAGTTAAAATTGCTGTCCAGAAATAAGATGAATAATTGTTTAATATTTATTTAATGTGGTGGAGTTTCAGGTGAGCTATGCTTTATTTTTGCATGGAAATTACGCAACCCATCATTCTCAAATCAACTGCCAGAAAACCAAACAATCAGCATTACCATCAACAGTTTCAACTCCTTTTTTTTAATATAATACTCTAATACCTGATTCTAAGTGACTAAGGTAAGGATTTGTACTTTTATTCTGAAGGTGTAGGCAGTTTAGACCAACACATTTAGTCATAAAAATGGTCAAACTCATCAGAGTCACTTGGGTTATCAGTCTTCGTCGATTTGTCCAACTCCACTTGGAAAATCTCCACCTTGTCACAAAAAGCTGGAAAAGAAATTGAACGTGGATCAAAGTCAGCATCTTCAACAACATGTTTTGTGTATATCCAACCCAGCGTGTGATTGTAATGACGGGACGGTACCTTTAGGTTTCTCGTGAGCTCTCAGGTCCTTTGCTCTGAAAATATGTTTAAAGAAATATGTGAGAAGAGTATTTCAGGATCTAGGTTTTGCCATGAGAGATGTAAAAACACAGTACTCACTCTTTTTTCTGTGATTGTTGTTGAGGTGCTAGTAGATGCTCAACATCATCCTCATCGCTGATCTCATTTGAGTCACCGTCAGAGGATCCTGTTTTACTCCCCTCTTCCTCATCATCTTCCTCATCTTCGCTTGCCGCCTCAGGAATAATGTGCATCATTTTAGATCTGTGAACAACAGATACACAGTTCAGGTGCGGTCATTTGCAAGTAAGATTCTTTCATTATCTTACTTGTCCTGTGGTGAGATGATGCTGTCCTCTGAATCTCCTCCCTCCTCTGGTTCTCCTGCTTCGTCTCTTCTCTGCTCCCCTTCCTCCTCTTCATAGGACTCCCCCGCCTCCTCAGTTTTTTCCTCGCCTCCTTCGCTCGCGTCCTCGCCCACCTCTTCATCCTGGGAAGATGCGGGACCCTGTTTCCCTTTCTCACCGCCGTCACTCTTCAGCCTCTCTGACTCCTCCATCTCTTCCTCTGCTCCTGTCTCCTCTTCTTCCTCTGTTGTATTCTTTTTTTCAGAAGCCTCATCGTCATCTTCCACATCTCTCTCCTCTTGCTCGTGATCTGTCTGATTGTTCTGTTTTTCTTCACTGTCATCTCCTTCACCGTCTCCCAGATCTTTCTCACGCTCCTCCTCATCCTCATCTCCTACACTGCTCCTCTCCTGCTTTTCTATTTCATCTCCACCTTCATTTTCAATCTCTAAACTTACACTTCCTGATTCCTCCTCCTCCCTCTGGGACCCTGACTCCTCATTACACCGCTCAGATTTGACATCAGAACTTTGATCCCCTGCTTTTCCACCCCTGGATTCCTCAGTTGGACTCCCCAGCTCCTCACCAGACTGAGTCTCTTCTTTGTGACTCCCTGAGTCATCTCCATTGCTCCTGGTCCTTCCTTTTGTCTCCTTCTCATCCCCTGGTGATCCAACAGAAAGTCCCCCACTCCTCCTTGTCCTCCTGGTGCTCGTCCTGCCTTTCTCTGATGAGGCCTCACTTTCTGAGCTTTGGGCCACTGTGACTGCAGCAGTGACAACGGCGCTGGATATCCTAGATGATCTGAAAGGAGAATGGTCGTGGATTTATATGGTATTCAGAACATAGATCAGTTGAGGTGAGGGGAGGAACAGGTTTGAAAGACACAAAGTTCAGCAAGTTCAGGAACTTAAAATTCAGGATAAATCTGTGGAGAATATTTCTTACTCCTGAGAGCTGCGTCTTTCTCTGTCTGAGGAGGTACGCCGTGCTATTCCTCTCTTCTCCCTCCTCTTCCTCTTCTCTGTGCTCGCCTGACTGCACTCCATGCTGCTCTCGCCGCTCTCTGCATGGCCGCTGGATAGACGAACTAGGACGCATAAAAATTACAACCCATATAAAAGCTGGAGAACATACGATCAGGAAGATGAACGTACAGGAAAAACGAAGTGAACTGAAGTTCAACTTGTCATATTTTCTTTTCCCACCTGGTTTGATGTCCAGCTCCTGGGATAAATGACTGCTCCTGCTTCCACCACCTCTCTCTCTCTTTGAGCTTGGTGCTCTGCTTGTCTCAGCCTCCTCCTCCGCAGTCTGCGCCACCCCAGTCTCAGTAGGAGGCTCCTCTGTGTAGAGCTGACCCCACAGAGCCTCAGAGCCTGAAGGAATTCCAGCTGCACCAGCAGTCCAGGGGTAGTGGGGCTGCGAGGAAGACCAAACTGGTGGATTCTGCCTGGGCCAGGGGTGATGATGACCAGGAGTAGAGCCGAGGTGGTGGAGCTGGAATGGGTCCGGGAAGATGGTTGGTGGGAGGAAAGATGGAGGGACATGAGAGGAACCCTGAAGTTGATGGGGTGCTCTGATGGGAAACCTAGATGCTTGGGATTGAGGGTTGGTCTGCCAGGAAGATTGCGTGTAAGGGAGATGTGGGGAGCCATGTTGGTTGTAGTCTAAGTGGCTGTTTTGGCTGCAGTGCTTTTGAGGGGGAGCAACATTTTGTGGCTTTGAAGTAGGTCCTGCAATCAAAGACACATATTACATGAGAGTGTATGTGTGTGATGCTTTAAACTTAAACTTGAACAAAACAGTTTCTCAGTACCACTGGGCCATAAAATATTTTGTGGAAGCTTTGTGTAGAGTTAATTTGTTAAAAGGTGGAATTCTGAGATTTCTCCAACTGGAACACGCAATCATTTCTTAAAGTCAGTGAAGAAGAGGACAAACCTTGTGAAAGTAAAGGTCGATCTGCTGAGGACTTTGTCAGTTTATCTTCTGTGTTCTTTAGACATGACCTCAAATATTCCTCCATCCTCTGTTAAAGAAACAAAGTCTTGTCCCACAAATAAAAGGTAAACAGAAATGTCTTTTACATCTATAATAAGTTATTTTCAGACCTCTTTTAGACAAATGGAAACTCCTCTTCACATCAGGCAGGATGAGGTAGAAACAGTTACAATGATTATGATTACTAAGCAGAGTAGAGCTCTTGTGTGTAATTGTTAGAGCACTGTTCATCCCATTTTTTTCAGTGTAAGATGTGAGTTTCAGCCTCTCGAAATTATTTCTATTAAAATTACATATTGCTTTAGCTGCATACTTTGATTCTGGGAGGTCTGGGGAGCCCTTCAACAAAAGACACACTATCACAAAAAGCAAGAAAGCCACTGCATAATGAATTCCTTGTACCTTCTTCTGAGCAGCCTGTGTTTTCTCCTTGAGTTCCTTCTGCCAGCGGGGGGAGCTCTCATCCAGGTACCGTTCATACTCCATCTGTAGGGGTCAAAGGTCAAGAAGAAGCTTTAGCCTAGGGCTTCATGGAGGCAAGGCTATATGGATGAGAAGTGTGATTGATTGTTATGTAATAGACAGGTTTCCTCTCCTGAGCTACTTCCTAAATTTTTCCAGTGCATTTCCCACTGTGTATGTGTGTTTTCTTTGTGTCTGCGCACCCGAATAGTTTTCATGGCAGCAGTAAGGCTCAACATCTCTCTCAGGGTGTCCTGCGCTTCTTCAAACTGCTGCAGCAGCTGCCTGTTGTGTTGTTGGGCTGTAAGCTCTCTCTCCCTCAGCTCCTGCCAGCGCTGCTGCAGATGCATCTCCCTGCTGCAGGAAACACAAACACAGATAGTAAAAAAAAAAAAAAACATTTACACCAACATACACAATAATGTACAGTGCAAGCATGCGTGTTGCCTTTTGTGTGTGCACTTTCAGATGTTTATGACTCTGAAGAGTTGGCCTGTCGACACTGTGAGAAAGAGACGTCATAATACAGAGTCATAGTCACCCATGCCACACACAAACTTCTCCACCTTCACACATAATCCTAAAGTGACAATAATACAATTTCCAGCTGATTATATTTACTTTTACATAGTATTTCGGGAATATTGCATATACTGTAGTTTCCACATAATAATTCTTTAAACTTTACCAATACTACACTATGGGCTTCCTCTTTTGTACAAATCCCTGTGGAAATCCAATTGTTTTATGGTCTTTTTTTGTCTTGTCCAGGCCCATGATAATCACTCCCACACGACATGACAGCATTTGGCATTCTTACCTCTTTTTCAGGCTGTGCTCTCTTTGTTTTGTGAAAGTGAAAGTTCTTTCTGTGCCGGTCAGATTCCCAAGCGACAGTAAATTCTCCTTCGGTGCAGCCATGATCGCAGGCTTTTCAGTAGATGCAGAGATTATCAGGGATTAAGGTCTGTGGGGGGAGGGACCACAGACATCTGCCAATCCACTCATGGGCGTGGTAATGGAGTTAAACAGTAGTGAGAGCTTTTTTAAATGCCACACAGGTAGCCAAGTTATTGAAACATCTGCTGAAGTATAGTTCTAAAAAACATAAATATGGCACTCTCTTTTTATAATAAAACACAACAAGGTATGCACCTTCAATGTACAGTTGAGCCCTCAAGGCTATTAGACTTCCGATTATTGTTTAATATACAACCTGAAATTATTTGGGGCAAGGGGCCCTGAATGGGGGAAATGATTCAGGAGGGTGGAGCTGGACAGGGGTCAGGAACATGCCAGAAACTGCATTAGTTACTCTTCACGTTTTTAGGGGCCCCACATTTTCAAAAAATCGCTCCAGGTGAAGGGACCCCCACTCCCCCCCACCCCCCAACGGGATGTGCTAAAAGCGGAACCACAGTGTGTTGTTGCACTGCGGATGTATGTTTGTGTTACACCTGGTTGAAGAACCTGATTCCGTCCAGTAACAGAGATACGTAACATTTCAGCTCTTACATTACATTAATGAGTCCCGAAGATATTTCAGGTGTTACTGATCTTATGCGGCTTGTTTAACCTCGGAGAGGAAGCTAACAGCGCGGTTATTTGGCTAACTAAGCTAACCAACGGCCGCCACCGTGCGTCTGTCAAACCAGTCCTTCCAGTGAGCTCATCGCCGTTTGAGCTGTGATTTAAACACCACGCAGGGAAACGGACCGGGCAGGAAACATGACGAGCCTCGCCAGTAAAGTGTTCTGCAGGGTTGAGAGGCTGTGTCACCACCTCCCCGTGGTCCTCAACACCTTCCTAGTCTTCTCCATCACCGGGGAGGTGAGCTACCTGGTGCTGGTCGAGGCTCCGCTGGAGGCAGACCAGAAGAAGACGGCGTGGTCCGCCTGGTGGAAAGCGGCCCACCTGCTGGCCCAGTACTTCATGCTGGTCAACATCTGCTGGAACGCTCTGCTCTTTGTCAGAACCAGCCCCAGCATCAAGGGGGTGTTCCTGGGGGGAGAGGGCATGGGCCAGGGGTGGAGGTAAGGAAGGGGCAGCTGTGGGGATTATTACACATAACAGTTAACACTGGCCTCTAGACTATATATAAAAAGTTGTACACCTGTAAAACCAAAATCTGTGACCTATCAGATTCTGTGACTACACCCAAACGATGATTTTTTCCTAACCATAACCAAGTACCTTTGCTACCTAAACCCAACCAAACTGCAACCGGTTCATATCGTCAACAAATCCTCTGGCGCTCAATTTCCCATTTGGGTCACAGAATCTGATAGGTCACACATTTTGGTGTCACACCGGCTGTGAGAAGAGTACGCAGGGACCGTCTACAAAGTGCCACGCCGAAAAGACATATTGCAGAAATATTCAATAACTTCACTCTTGTAAAATGTACTGTCACCCCACACATTTACAAACTCCAGCTGGTTTTACTACAACACTTAGTTCGGGGAAATGTGCTTTTGCATGATCTTGGGGGCTTTACTGTTATACTGTGTATAACCATCAAATATCAGTTCATCCACTAGTGGTTGCCTGTTGGTTATACTTATTTAGAGAAATGTTCTTTTGAATAAATCTGGGAATTTTTTTATCTTTAATAACTTCACTGTTATAAACTGTAGTCTCTCCAGTATAAGCCCACTCATCAGTGGTCTGCTGTTTATACTACAACACTTAGTTTGTAGAATTATAGTTTTGCATAATAATTGAACTTTAACATTCAGTAACTTCACTGTTACAAGCTGTAGTGTTTCCAAATTCCTCTCACACATGAATGGTATCCTGGTGGTTATACAACAACACTTAGTTTGGGGAAATGTCTTTGTTGTTAATGGTCTTAATGTTTTTCAAGAAAGTGTATTCACACAATTTTCACAATTTAACAAGAATCTCTTCAGCATTGAAAGCATGTAAGAAGGTGTCTTCCTTTCTTACCACAAACTAAACATTGGTTTAGGCTTTATGAATTGCCAAACATACTGAAACACACAATACATCTTACATAGCTTTCTAAACTGCTTTTTCTGAGAAAGATAGAAGTTTTGTTTAGCAGCCTTTCTCAGTGGTTAAAAGTTGAAAAGTGGGGTTCATGATGGTTTGGTTATTGGTTAATTACAGTCGCAAAAAGTAAAAAGAATTATTTAGGAAATTATGTCTGACCCTCCATTTGTTTTTATGACTAATAACTGATACATTTATAAAATCACTTTTGACAAGTTCACATGTGTTGCCCAGTTCTCTTTGTGGTGAGAATCCAAGTTAAATTGGTGTAAAGTATCATGTGTTCACACTGGTGCAACTATGGACCTATATCATTTTGTTTGGTGTATTTGTCTTGAATTTAAATATAGTATCACATAGACCAGGAGAACAGCCATTAAAAATTGTTTACCCATTTGTCTTTATATAAATAACAAAATAAAAATATCTCTACAATGAAAAGAAGTTAAAGCCGTCGCCGTAGGAAATAAATTGAGACTCTGAAACAACTCACCTCATTCTGTATTAATACATATTTCTCACATAATTAAAGTTGTTGTGTTTGGGGATTTTGTAAGTAAATTTTCAGGCTCATAGTGGTTCAAACAAATTACAATGACTGATTTTAATCAGTTTAGATCATACATTGTATTTAAGTGATCAGTAAAGTAGTACCTCTTTAGCACACTCTGACCTTTTACTTGTCAGGTCAGTGCTGCTGTTCTTCTCATTTGTGCTCTTCTGAGGATCTTTGTCAGTGTTAAGGGTTGACTTTTGCTCTCTTTGGAACTGGAACAGTATTTGGAGCAGTGTAGAATTTGGAGCTGGCAGTGTGAGGCTTTGCTCGATCTCTCTTTGCCAACCCTGCTGATATTGAGTTATGTCTTTTGGTCGCATGGGTTCGCATGAGAAGTTATGAGACATGATGTGTTCTCTGAATCTACCATGTAGAGAGTCATGCATTTTCCTGACAAAAGTCCCTGGTCTCAGTTGCTCCTGCTTTTTCTGAATTGAATGTTTAACAATTCCAAAACATCTCCCCAAGTGGCAGCTTGTGTCCTTTGTTTTACTTTGGCCGAAGGTGTCACATTTTTGGTCAGATGCATATCTTTTCAAGTTCCCCAACATGTCTTTCTATTCAACTTTCTCCATTGTTTTTGGTTCAACTCGAACGCTGCTCTGCAATATTTTCTGTTGCTTGTCTTCTGTAAGTCTTCATCTCTGACTGCTTCCTCCACTTTAACTCCGCTCTGCAATGACATCTTCTGGGGTTCGTATTCTGCCTTATTCTCTTCTGTGTTGATTAGGACTGTATATAACGATTATTTTTCAAGTCTATTAATCAAACGATTATTTTTTCGATTTGTTGAGTAATCTAACGACTAACTTTGTGTATTCTAAATAAAAAACGTTGCCTTTTACTTGATTAACTTACCAATTTATCCAAAATAAATATCAAAAACATGTCAAATCAGTAAATCAATATTTTATTCAATCATCCTGATGAAGCACATTAGAATAATGACAATAGCAGCATATCTTAAAATGAATCAAATTTCTACGTCACCGATGTGTTGTGAAAATAATAACAATAACATTTTTTTTAGGCTACTTAAAACTGTATTTCAATATTGATTAATTCAGTATGATTGTGTGAATGTATTTCTGCATGAATGTGGGGCAAAGAAAACAACTGAAACTATATTGTACAAGAGTGAAGTTATTTAATATCTCTGCAACATGTCTTTTCAGCGTTGCACTTTGTAGACGGTCCCTGTGCACTCTCACAGCGGGCTGCACATAGAAACCAGTGTTAATTGTGCAGCTCATAGGACGACTCATTTTGGTGAATATTAGCTTGTAGCTTGTTGTTTTAACTGCAACTGCACTTTTTTCAGTCCTTCTTCCTCAACAAAATAAATATCTTAATAGAAAAATTAAATGCTAATTTGTGATAAAAATGAATGAAATCAAACATTTATTGAACATTTGTTATATTGTTATTGAGGAAAAGTATATTGCAGTATTTATCATTATTGTTTTATTGCCCAGACAGACAGACAGACAGTAGGGCTGGATGATATGGCCAAAATAGTAATCACAAAAAAAATTCTTATCTTTCTATATCGATAATTATCACGATAAAAACAGAAACTGTGGACCAACAGTCCATCATTACATTATATATTCACTATGTTAGAAGGAAATGTAACCTCTCTTGACAACTTATACCGCTCATCCATATTAAAGAATTTTCTAGTATGTGTAGAATGCAAAAGTAGGAACCTTACAATTATGAGAATAACCACAGCAAAGAAATGCGATCCTCTGCTATTTCACAGTTGTAAAAATAGACTTAACACTGATGGCCTTAGTCTTTATGTTTCAGTGAGATTAATACCCAGTTTTGTCTGTGAAGTGTAGGAAAATCTCTTTCCATAAATAATAGTATTTTCTGTCTTTCTTTCCCATAGGTACTGTTATACATGCGAGACACACACTCCTCCTCGGTGCTCCCACTGCTATGACTGCAACGTGTGCGTGCTGCGGCGGGATCACCACTGCGTCTTCTTTGGCCGTTGTGTGGGTTTCCGTAACTACCGCTACTTTGTGAGCTGCTTGTTATTTATGTGGTCTGGTCTCCTGTACGCCACTATGATGAACGCGGAGGTCTTCATCGTCATATTGAAGGAGGGTTTGACTCTGCACAGTGTCCTTCTGCTGCTCATACCCTGGATCATGCTAGTTTCAGGTGCAATCTGGTTTTTACATTTTGCATAGCTGAGGTACTTATTTTCCACTAGTTTTACTCACCCTGGGTAAACTGAATGCAATCTATAAACTAATCTTTATTGACTGTGCTTTTAAAGTAGAGTGAGCTCCTGCATAGAAACTAGGTATGTTAAAGCAACTTGTATATACTTTTGGTTTTCTGTTATCATTTTAAACCCACGTGTAGTGTTTGACATAGGGCTGCAACTAATTATTATTTATATTAACAATTAATCTGATATTTTTGTGATTGATAAATTTGTTGTTTTGTCTGTAAAATGTTGACATATTGAAGAATGCCCATCACAGCTCCATTCCCAGAGCCAAGGATGATTTCTTTAAATGTCTTGTTTTGTCTGACAACAGTTCACCACCCCCAAAATATTCTATTTACAGTTAGACAAAACAGAGAAAAGCTTAAATCTTCACACTGGAGAAGCTGGAAGAGCTAAATGCTTGGTTTATTAGCTTTAAAAATGAGTCATACAATTAATTGAGGATCAAAACAATTAAAATTTCCCTCAATCTGCTTTAAAATCTGTATAGCATATGCCACCCTCTATACTTAGACCCTCGATTCAGATTTTAAAAAACTCCCCAAAAACCCTTTAACTGGGGAGAAAATGGAAGACACCTCAGAAAGAGAAACAGGAGGGATCCCTCTTTCACGATGGACAGACATGCAGTGCTGCCTTCCTCCTTGTTTTCGTGTCAGCTCTATGTTTATCTCACTTGATAGAAAGCTCTGGTCAAAGTGTCCCATTAATCACACACAGTGGTCTACATGTGATTGAACCAAACTGGTGGTGAAATAGTGAATGCAGACTTTTTATTTTAAATCTCTAATTATAATTTTATGAACGTTAAAGGTTACTTTCCCCTAAGCTCTCTTTAAATTTTAATGCAGCGGGATGCTACATTTATGCTCTTGGACACATTGGTTCAGTTGTTTGTGATGAGATGGATTGCAGAAATATAACAATCTATTTCATGTACAAATATGAACGTGCATTTATATAACTGGCTATGATTTAATCTGTGCCGCTGTTCCATCTCTCCACAGGCCAGGTCTCAGCGCGTGCCTTTGCCTTCGCCTTCATCGCTGACACATGCGTGGTGGGACTCCTTCTGGTGTCCGCCTTCTTCTTCTTCCATCTCTTCCTGATGTTTCGGGGCCAGACCACCAGGGAGTGGTACTCGTCCCGCCGGCCCTACAGCCTCGGGCTCCTGGGCAACCTGCGTCACACTCTGGGGCTTCGCTGGTACCTCTGCTGGCTCTGCCCACTCATCCCATCACCTCTACCTGGAGATGGGATAAACTTCCTGGTCACCGGATCGCTGGAACCCATCCGGTAACAGCTGAAAGTCTGAATTTTAACGGGCCGGGTGTCTTTGCGTTCGTGATGGTTAATGTTATCGGGAGCATCAGCAGGGAAGATCACCTCAGGTCAAGAAGAGGAAGCTTACGATGGGAAGATGCAAGGACATTATGTGGTTGTTTAAGATGTTACTAGGTATGAGAGTAGGTGTAACTGTTTACCAGTATCTCCTTTAGCCTCTGAGACAAAGAAACGATGGGTCTACTCAGAAATGTACCTTGACGTAAAGGTAATCTATACGCTCATTGAGGCTGGCCTCAGGGTATTAACACAGAAATCAGCAGAGTTCCTCTGGAATACTGTGCACTGAAAACGTGTGTACACAACACTGAAATTAGAATGTATTTTAATGATTGGAAAAAATTATAATTTTCTCTACTGCTGTTTAGTCATCCTCTTGGGATCGGTGATGGTAACTACTTTCTCATACTGTTTATTTTGCCTAAATCTGACGGTCATACAAATTTGGCTTGCACTGTTTCTGAATAGACCGTGGGGTATAAAAAAATACCGCCTGCTATCTGCCGTTGTGCATTAGCTGCTGGGATCATGATGTGCTTTCCACTTGTCTACATCTACTCCTGATCTCCAGCTGAGTTTATTGCACTGAGCTTTTTATTGAAGGATTAAAGGAACTATAAATGGTGTGAAATCTAGTGTTGTATTTTACAGACTAATGTTAAATCATTTAGTGAACACACTATTTCAAATCGTTCTTTCCCCATGTCTCACATTATGTTATTTCAGTCAGTGAGGGACCTACTACAAAGCAAACCAAACCTAGCGTGCAGTGTAACAACATGTCCCAATTCCCTACTACATACTAATTGTACAGTATATACTGTATACTAATCTTTAGAGTATTGTGTTTTAATAGTTAGTATACAGGAAATCAATATGCTTTTATACAATACTTAACGCTGTCAGACGTCAATCAGACTGTGACTTTAGAATGTCACTGTCAATTAAACCCAACAAAGAGAAAGTAAAATGTTTTTCCAAAACCTGCTTTGATTCAGTATGTGGTATGGATTTGGGATGAACTAGACTTCTGTTACCTCCATTACAATCCTTTTTTTCCTCTCTTTTGTAATTATGATTCTCCTGGCCTTAAAATCAAGTGAATATATTTACATTACAGCCAAAGTTTGTAAGTATTTTAAATTGTTTGCTAAATATACATGTCTACTTCATTTCTTGATTTTTGTTTTTGTTTTCTATTTAAAATGGGTCATTTGGTTTGCCATTTGAAAGTGCTTCAATAAATTGTGTCAAGGGGAAGAAATGTTTTATCTATTTCTATTAAAATTGTTGTGGGACAAGTTGTGTCGTAGTCAAGTTTAGATTTTCAAAGTGCTTCCTGGAGTTCATATAATGTCAAACATGTCACTTGAGTTGTAAAATCTGGTCATTCACATTCCTGCTGATTTAATTCTGATACAGAGAAACTATTTTAAAAGTGCACACCATTTGTAAGAAGGATACTTATGAGTTTGACAAAGATGCTCTCAAGCTACACGTTTTAATAAATGTTATCATAGAGACAGCTAGAACAATCTTTGTGTCTTAATTGATGTAACAGGGAAAGGTAAGGGACAGGTCTATCTTAGAGTCATTAGCTGACCCCACAAGTGTTCACTGAGCTTCCAGCTCTAGTTATTTCTCACATGTAACTGTCCTTAGGGAGACAACAGTTAGACTGATAAGGCAGAGACTGTAGCTCAGGCGTCAGGCTAGCAGATATCAGTGTTCTCTGTGAATCTTACAAGGTTCAGTCTTACAAGAAGTCACTGGCTCCACAGATTAGAGTACAACTCATGGATGGTGATAGATTCCAATATGATGAAGCATTGGAGTCTAAACATCAGATAGATTAGATGTTCTAGGTTAAGGCCAGCTAAAGATGACCTAATAGGGAAACCTACAGGCACTAGGGGGAAGAGGGAAACATAAATAGGACCAAAAGATGCAATCCTTCAGATTTAGGCATTTGACTCCTCGGTTCTTCATCAGTCTCCAAAACATCTTCACACCTGAACCTGGCTCACAATATTTCAACACTTTGGACCTATCCTCATACAAGGGGCTTCTGTACCTGGTCAACGTCTGACGTTTTATTCCACGTCTGACGTCACAATCACGATGCGATAACCACGGGCTTGTCGTCACCTTGTTGGTCTGAACGGTAACTGTTAACCGCCAGGAGATCCGGCAACGTGCGCATCCTGCGTTTGGTGTGGCAGTCAGAACCGCGGTTTAGCTGCTCCCACCGTCTGCATTTCGATTTACTCGCTGGTAAGGCATTTTTGTTTTTAATGACATATCCGTATAAAACATTAACGTTAGCAGTTTTAGCCATATGGTAACTTTTGGTCGAGTTCGAACTTTGCCTTGTGTAACGTTAGATAACTAGCTGAGAAACATTAGCTAATGGTAACTTTGCCCGTAAGTCCGTGAAAACAGGAGTGATGGGTGTCAACATCTCTCGAAAACACTGGACTTAATTGTGTGTCCAACACTAATGTGGAATGTTAGCATTTTAGATCACTAACTAATGTTAAGTCTTTCTAAAAATCTGACTGATACAAGTTTAAAGTGAGCTATGGAAAGCAGCATGAACTGTAACGTTAGCTAACTTAACGTTACGTTTAAATAAAATAACCTTTTTTTGTAAAAATAAATGAATGAATTAAGTTTGCCTATTGACGAATGTAGCATTATACTCATGCCACATTGGCTGACTTTCAGAGATGCACGTTTTTGCTGAAAAGAGCAGTTAAAGTCACTGAGTGAATTTATTTATTTATTTATTTTTTGATTATTGTAATAATAAACTGGGATAATAACAGTGATTGCAACCACAGGATCTTTGATTCTTTTTAAATGTCAGTACTCAGGATAATCAGCTTTTAAAGCTTGGACTAAAAAGGCAATAAAAGATTTCATTTCATTGCAGGTGTCTCTGCTTTCTGCAAAGTTGAATGAATGTATGTTACCAGTCTGATTAGAAAAGTAACATTATGAGTCAGTGAGAGAGTAACACTATCAACAAATAAAAGAGGACCACTGTCATAATGTGTCTTTTTTTTAAATAAATTAAGGTTGGAAGAAAAATGTATGGAAAATATATCTTAAAAACCTGTGTGTCGCTCCTTATGGTAATTTTGGTGGGTTATATGTTTTTCACACAAGGACGAGTATGCCAGCAGGATGGACGTCACAGAGGAAAATATGTGAGTCTTGTTCCCTGAATAAAACCCCATGCAAAAAGTTGTTTGGTTTAGTTACTTAGCAGCAACATATGAAGCTTTTCTCTGGTGTCTGTGTGTGTGTGTGTGTGTGTAGGACACCGAAGGAGATGCTTGAGAAAATAGCTGAGCTGGATTATAGTCAAAGCCAGCTGAGGGGCCTGAATGCTGAGATGAGGCGCTGGTTGGATGCTGCAGATGATGATATGGCAATGCTGCGCACGGAAAACGCCAATCTCAGAAAACAAGTGAAAGCGTAACTAGTCACACATGATTGTTTCTCCTCATTAGCAGGAGGGTTCCTGAACCGTCTGACTATCAAATTAAACACTTCAAGAAATCTTTTAGCATATTAATCACCTATAATTCTTTTTGATCTCCCTGCTGCCTTTCAGACAGCCACTCTCTTTTTCCTCAAGCATGTTGTTGGCTTACCTCCTACACAGAATGTTGGAACTTATTTTTCCACTTTCTCTGGGCTCATCACCTGTTTTCATTTGTTCTCTTAATGTACTTCCTCTGGGCTCTGTTTGAAGAAAGCACCCATCACTGTGATGATATTTAGCTATATCTTTTAGTGAAAGCTTGTGATGTTTGCTGGGAAAGTTAAACTCTAAATGACTAAATACTCTCCACAGCTAGATGAATAAAAGGTAGCGGCCCTTATCTTTGGTTCTGCAGATTCCAGCTATGCTTTTGATTCTGGCTCAGAATTGGATAAAAGCATCCACTATATCATTAGCTTTAGAGGTCTTTACCTTAACTTAGATTGTAACTACATTATTGTTCCTATTTTGTCTAAATATTTTAATATTTTTGTTAAGTGTATATGCATCCAGTGCTTTAAAACTGTTGTGGGGAAAACTGTCAGGATCTTGTAGATGTGTTTGTGTGTCTGCAGCCTAGAGAAGATCATCAGTGAAGCGCAGCAGGTTGAAGCAGAGCCTTGCAGGTCCCTCCTGGCTGAGAACCTCGACGAAAAGAGATGCAGTGAAAAGAAGATTCAGAAATTGGTGGGTAACCAGAACTGTTTATATTATATTATATATTATATTACAATGTATTACTGGTGTTTTCACAAAGATGTTTTAGACTTAAAATGTTAGACCACACGTGACACTGGACAAAACAAAATCCTTGATAATATCTAGTCTTACATTGAATTGATAAACACACAATATGTAATTATTTTCCGCTAAGGCTCTCTCACATCAAAACAATAACAAAAGACAAAGTTTGATGTCACGAGGTAGTGTGTCATCATGGGAGTTGTTGTCTTTCATCGTCACTGCTGTTGTCTTTATTGCATTCAGCTTCTCCTGGTATTGAATCCTTCAGTGTTAATCGTTCAGGAGTTTTTACCAGGAGCCAAATTATCTGCAGACGTCTCCTCCCTTCCAAAACAAATGGATCAGGTGAATAAAACCGGTAGTAACGGTGAATAAAGCAGTTTCACGTTAAAAAACAGTGTTTCTCCAACACTGTTTGGCACACAAAGGACGTCCCAAAGGTGCTGCGAGCCAAGCTTGCTGCTGACATTTGCTCAGATTGTTGCTCTGATTACTTAAGATCCAGACGTTCAGGAGGTTTTTATCAGGAGCCAAATTTTCCACCGAGGTCTCCTCTTCTAATCACACAGACCTTGGATTAGAACCTGTAGAAACACTGAATAAAGCAGTTTCATGCTAAAACGCCAACACTGTTTGCCAGACAACCACAATGCTGATGCATTCGCAAAGGGCATATGACGTACTGACAGGTGACCACATGAATCGCACTGTTAGATTTTATTAAAATTACGGATTTGTCTGGGTTTGAAAAATTTTTGGAAACATTTGGGATCATATAAGTACACAAAAAAGATATAACGTAGCAAATTATATCTTTGAATTGTTGCTTCACAGGCAGAGCTCAGAGGTCTTCACTTTCAAATTTGCGCACAGAGCTGCGACAAACAAACATTTGAATGTTTTTGGTTTTTTTGTCATTTTTCAGGAACCACTGTGTTAAATTGTGTTCTTTGCTGGAGTCTAATCCAGGTTGTACACAGAGGTCAGGGAAGGCTTTTTGTTTGATTATGTTTTTCATATGAAATCATGGATTGCAAGTTTGCTGATTTGTCATTAGATTGCAAAAAGAGTTAAAGCCAGCTTCTTTAACACCTATACTGTGAAGGTTTAGTTCAAGTTGTGCGTTATTTTAGGTTATAAACAATGTCAGACTAGTTTTGAGACTTTCACATTCATTGACACTACCCCTATTTCTGAGAAATGGTGATTGATCTAAACATCAATGCATTCACCGTTCCATAGTCAAATATGTGGGATGATGGTTGTCATTTTAAATATCCAGGCTGCCCTTTGTGGTGTTGTGTTTTTGTGCAGGAGAAGGAATGCACCATGACTTTGGAACAAAATAAGAAACTAACCGCAGAGGTATGGTGTCTGTTACTTTTCACACAACTAATTTGCCAGCATACACTACAGTTACAAGTTGTACAGAAATTTGCACATTTAAATGTCATTCTGACTTTTTCAGCTGAAGAGCCTCCAGCAAGAGAGAGACCGGGACAAGATCAGCTTGACCAAGCTCAGGGCTGCACTTCAAACCCTCGAGGTAACACCGTGAATTCAGCAAATTCAGAGGTGTTTCATTATTTTCCTCTCCCCATTCATCCTACCAGTATTTGCATTAGTCATTTTACACCGTCAAACCACTCCTGATTTGTTATGTCGTGTGTTTCTTCAGTGTGAAATGGAAGAGGCTCAGTTAGGGCTGCAGCATAGGGATGAGGTTATTCATCAGGTAGGAACAGAGACATCAGCACTAGGTGGTTAAATATTCATCTTTCTCTTTGGAGTTCAGCATGAATATCTTGAACAGTTCTTTGTCTTTCATCATTCGAAGGTCACATTTTTTTCACATTTGTGTTTGTAATAGAAAAATGTGCGGTTAAAGCACTCGGAGGAAACAGAAGAAGAGTGTTCCAACATCATAAAGGTAAAGATCATCCGTTGCTATTGCAGTTAAAAAGACAATTCCAAAATGGTAAATACACACACTAGTTAAAATATGTTTTCTTACTTTAGTATTGACACTGTTGTGTACAATTTGAAAATGTGATGTAAAAGTGTGTAGGTTCTCGCAGTGTTGACTAATGACGGATGTTCAGGGCCCTGTTTCACCAGGTTTGCAACAATGTGAAACTTGAGATTACATAACAATATCTCCAACATTATCCCTGAGCTGTTAATGTGTTAGTTTCGATTTGTGATCATGTTTTTCTCCTCCAGGATCTCAGGCTGACAAATCAGCAGCTGAGGAAGCAGTTGGAGGACAGACTGGATGAGGCTTCATTGTAAACCTGGTCCTTGTGTTTTTAAAATGAGTATCATGACGTACACAGAGTCATCTGCTTGCACTAACACCGTACTTCGTGTCTGCTGTTGGTTTCCAGCGCCACTGTGAATGCCCTGATGAGAGAACAGGAAGGATCACTCGGACCCCCTTTGTCCTTCGCTGAGGAAATGAAGCTGCAGGCCTCTTCAGCTGAAGTGAAAGCCAGCATGTCAGACCCCGCTGATCTTAGACATGTATGGCCTCTCCCTCTCATGTTTAGACTTGAACTTGTAATGAATGTAAAACACAGTATAATACAACAGTTAGTTTTTGTTGATGGTGTTTATTAAACATAATGATCATTTTGGAGGCTGCAGTTTGTGGTGCTGTTG
Source organism: Micropterus dolomieu (assembly GCF_021292245.1). Lineage (NCBI taxonomy): Eukaryota > Metazoa > Chordata > Actinopteri > Centrarchiformes > Centrarchidae > Micropterus > Micropterus dolomieu. The sequence goes on from NC_060168.1 coordinate 18,983,932, forward strand.
AATTGTATTGCTTTATACTGGCGGCTGTTTCTAGTATTTTGTCTATCCCATTTATTTCAATGAGCTCGGGCTCATTGAAATAACAGAAACATCTCCATGTGTAATGCAGTGCAGTTCAAGATGCCACAAACTGCAACCTCCATGATTATACGCCTTGCACTTCCAGAAGTGACCACTAGAGTGTGTCAGACAGCAGCGACATGACTGTAGCTGTGGAAATGAATAGATCAGTGATGTCTGCCACTGTGTCTGCAGGAGCAAACTGAGGCCGAGGAGCTGCTGAAACCTCAAAGTCTCACAGTAGACCTTCAGACCAAAAGGTACTTCAGTTTCACATTATAAAACATCTCTGTTAGACTTTGGTGTATGGATATGTGAAAGGTCAGACTATAACATAATAATTCTGTTTAGTAACAAATTGAATTTCTATCTCTTGATGTTTGCTGACTCGTTATCGTCCCTCTGGTTTCTGCGTTGTCTAAGGTGTGCTGGTATCTTTGAGAGAGCTCGAATATTTGTGCTGTTCATCTTCATTCTCACCGTTTTGGCCATTGTGGCTTCAGGAAGCTGTGCAGGAAATTTTTTTCCCATCAACACCTTGTGGAGCGGCGTACGCCTGACGTTACAGCCCTACTGCAGTGTGCGTTATGGTGCCTTACCTCCTATTTGATGTAAACACTCCCTCTTATAAACATGTTTATCTGGCTGGTTGTGTTTCTTTTTTTCTTTTTAGCAGCTGAGTATGTTTTCTGTTCAGTGGGTCATAAGGCCGAAGGTTTTATTTTAAATGTTAGCAATTTTACTAAAGAAACATGGAATTTGCGGTGAATATAAATCATTTTGCACATTTAGTTTTGTGATAACAACTCTTTGAAAAACATGATTCAATAACCTGAAACAAACTAATAAGACATCTAATGACCTTTTTTCACATGTATTTCACTAGAACAGTTAATTAAAACATGTATTTCAATTTTTTCAACTCTGTCTTCAAACAATACTCACTTGTCAATTGAGAAAGTTTTTGTTTGGAACATTTTCTCCTGTTGAAACACAAAGTGGGACTTTTGTACTAAAAAGACTTAAGTTTGGAAGAAACCCCTTTTGATTTGTTCTATTTTTACACAGAACGAGCACTTTAGATTTTGTCCCCAGTTACTTAAATTTAAATAGTTTTAGGTAGGGATCTCTTTTTGGGGCCATTGTTTGGAAACCAAAAACATGCTCTGTACATATGGCACTGTGAATATTGTATTAAAGATTCAGAGTGTAATATTTAGGAGGATCTATTAACATAAATGCAAGATAATATACATAACTAGGTTTTAGTGGTGTATAAAGACCTTACATAATGATCCGTTATGTTTTTATGACCTTAGATGAGCCATTTCCTTCTACACATACCCCAGGTCCTCTTACATGGACAAAGCCATGTTTCTACACTAACCCAAACTGATAAACTACTCCACAGAGCATGTTTCTTCACTGCGTGAGAATACTTTAGAATGACTAAATTTATTATAAAGTACATATTTTGTCTGAGGAGCAAGTGCATGTATGTTGAGCCATTTGTTGCCATTTGAAAACCTCACACCTAGATGCCATAAAACTTTAACACTGAACCTTTCAGATAAGTAAGTGTGATAGTTATTTGCAATAAGCAGGGAAATTTTTATCTTCTGATGTCTCCTCATCCTGCTTTTAATGATTAACCTCATTAGGCTTTTATGTTGAAACCCATCTAGGAACACCAGACTGGCCATGACCACAAATTCAAGACCTTTATTTTTCTCCACAGTGAGAACATGACAGCTATACCAGAAATGGTTTAGAGCAGTCCAGCCTGCCAGTAAGACCATTACTTAACCCATAATTATCATGATAAGGGGGGGGGGTGTCCCAGCTGCACTACAACGTTATAAAACATTTCACGTTTTGAATTACATGCACCAGTACCCTCCGTGCCTTCCCGTGCTGCCTGTCGCCCCGCCCAGCTGAAGGCGCTCCCTGGCGGTCTGTGGCTTCAGGAAAACACCCTCTTCCAGACGGAAGATCAAAAAAAAGGGGGGGGGGGGGATCCTATTCAGAGGTAGAGGGACGTGAGGACCGATTGAATCGAGGGATGTTTATTGTTTGTGTGTGTGTATAGTTGCTGGCAGATGATTCATTGTCTTTGCGTGTCTGCTGGAGTTGGAGCTTATGGATGCTGCGCCGGTGCTGAGATGCTGATGACAGGCCGAGCCTATGAAAGCACCCTCTTGTATCGTGGATGGAGCCGAAAGCTGTAAGCTACAACAGTTGAAAGACGATAAACAATAGAGATAAAGAGAGCAACAGGCCCGTTTGATCCAGCCTGTAAGCGGGGCACCGTAGCGGCTGTGTGAGGAGCAGCAGCGGCGGTGGCGACATGTTCTGAGCGGAGAGCCGGCGAGCGGCGGTGGGATGAAGGCACCGAGGAGACCGAGGCAGACGCGGCTGCTCGCCCGGTTCTGCGTCTGTGGAGTCGGTCTGCTCGCAGCCGCCTGGGTCTTTCACCTCAATGATGTTACAGGTGCTTCTCAAGTCTGTGTCCAACAATGCAAATCATAGCCTATTATTTAAATGTACGATTACAGTAATAATAGCCTAACTGATGATGTCAACCTGTAAGAGTATTTTACCTGCAAAAAGAAATATAAAGTTAGGTAAAGGTTATGCTGAACTTTCCGCATTTCACAAACACTCAGGCTATACCCTACCTAGAGAGTTCATATTTTATCAGTAGTGTATATTTATATGCCAATCCCTCCTGTTAGTCTCCCATGGAACCACTGTGTATCGTGACATCTCCTTGTCCAAGAGAGAGCTCATCCAGCAAAAAGAAGACAACAACCAGACTGGCAGTATTTCTAAATCAGGTGAGACATTTTATGGTGTGTGTAGTGTGTGTGTGTTTGTATGAGACAGGAGAGAGAATGTTTTCTGCCTTATGAAAGTAGAAAATTAATGGTCACACCAATATATTTGATTTTGGGTTTGGATATTCATGCAGTAAAGAATCTAAGTCACTGCGGTGTATGTGTGTGTGTATTTTGTGTATGAAGTATACAAGGTCCCATCTCTATTAATCTGTTTTAATCCAAGTCTATCTCCTCCTGTTCACTGATCTTCCTCCCCAGTCCACCTCATTCTTAATTTCTTCAAACTCTGTCACATCTAGATGTTTAAACACAGTTAGGCCTTTGAGGGACCCGGTTGCTAGGAAACTGAATGCTGAGTTTGTGGTTGGATGGCGTGTGGCCCTGTCATAACGACCTGCTGATTAGTAGCCTCTCATCAGCAGTTCTCTCATTGAGAGAGAAGCACTGACAGCATCTCGCAGTCTGATGCGAGATGAAGAGACTTTGTAGCTAATTACAGAGAATATATTGAGCTACATATACTGAACTAGAACAAAACGTACTGCCTCAGGGAAACACAGTACAGATTAAATTCAAGGCTTCAAAGATGTTTTACTCCCAATTACCATTTTGGTGTTTTCAAGAGCATCATCTTGTTATTGATGATAAAAAATATACTGTTTGATCAGAGAGTCGGAGAGGGAAAAAAATCATGTGACACGTTGTCACACCATATCTGTTAAATAATAATATAATAATAATCATAATATCTTCATCCCTACACGTGACTCGTTTTAAACCTATGCTTTAAACTGACTAACTGCAAAATGTTGCCTCTGTGAAGGATCTTATTCCCACATGCATGTTTCCCTCTGCTGTTTGCGACCTTCATCCTCAGTGGAGGTTTTATAAATCCTCACTCAAAATTAAATCATTAAACCTTGTGGGGAAAGTCACCTGGGAGACAGCTTTCCAGATTATTGTCTTGTTACTGCCTTATAATGAAAGCTTCTTTTTTTTTTCTTCATTGAGTCATGGCATTTATTTGAGCACATGTGCAAGACAGTGCAGTTTAGCAAAACACTCGCTTGCAGCTGGAAAGAGGGTGACTGATGCATTGTTTAACTCAGCCACATTAGATGCCGCTGAAGGTTGACATTAAAAGAACCGCTGGCTTTTGTAAAGAGTTGGAAAAGAATGTCAGTGATAATGTAAATACCTGGGTGGAGCTGGCATGAAGTCACATGAGATGTGATTTCAAAGAAAACCTCAATTATATTGCAACTTAACTGGTTTAGTCGCATGACTGGTGCACCACTTTAACATTAAGTCATCCCAGCCCGTGTTGCAAACACATTTCACACCTGAACAAACAAGTGACTGGAGGTTAAGGGTAGAGCTACAAATAACTTATTGATTAATCTGCTGATTCTAAAATGGCAATCACAATTTCCTGAAGCCCAAGGAATGTCATCAAATTATTTGTTTTGTCTGTCACAGTCCAAAACCCAAAGAGATTCAGTTTACAAGCATATGAGACATAACAAGCAGACAGCATGCATACATTATTCAACATATTTCATATCAGTATTTGCAACGGTATGGGGCTTTTCCCCTTTTTTTATCGTGGTCCTTCAATCCTCAAATTCCTGCCCTCGCTGTCAAAGCGACGCTTAGACTTGCTCTACTTCTGCTAAAACTGTGTGCTTGCATTCAGATATATTGTTGCTTGCACAGATTTACTGCACTCTAGCTTCAGCCCTTTCTCTCTCAGTCAGGCTGCCTCTGTGCGCTCGTGAAACGTGAAACGGATGGTTTGTGCAGTAACCCTGTCAAAACTCCCCAACCAATAGAATGCCAGTTGAAGTGTTGACCAATGCAATTATCCCTGTCTTGTGCTTTACAGGAGATTTCAAAAGAAAAAAAGTATACAACCCACAACATGAGGTTATAAAATCAAGAAAGAGATTTTTAAAAGATGCACACAGATTTGACGTCTCTGAAACTTTTGTGGGAGGCTGTTCCAAAGTCGAAGAGAAACAACAGGGAAAGCACGGTCACCTTTAGCTTTCAGCCTTGTCCCTGCTCTGAAGACTTGAAACTCATCTCAGAGGTCAAAGGGCACAACAACCCCTTTAAATACAGAGGTGCATGACCATGTAATACCTTGTATTAAAATCAGTCCTTTTAAAATCAAATGACAGGGAACCAACGAAGAGACAGAATAGCAGCCAATTTTTAAAAATGATTAGTTGACTATAAGAATACTAGTAGATTAATTTTTCTGTGGATTGACTAATTATTATTATATATATTTATATAATTATTAATGTGCTAATTGTTTCAACTCCAGTTTCCCTAATTTTATATTTCATAAGATTTCTCTCTGTCCATTTCTTCTTCAGGTGTCAGTGATTTTCCTGAAGACATCTTTACTCAGGAGCAGAGGAGACAGGGAGCTGTTCTCCTTCATGCTCTCTGTGTGAGTACCGGCTCTGCCTGAAAGCCAGAATTTGAGATGAAAGAAGCTTCATTTTGTTGCATTAAATTTTCAAACAGATGCAGATATTACATGTCTCCCATGTGGCCAATAACATGTCTCCTGGATTTCACAGGCTATCTACATGTTTCATGCGCTGGCCATCGTGTGCGATGTTTACTTTGTTCCATCACTGGAAAAAGTATCAGAGGTATGAACTAAAGGCATATCTGACGTGGTTGAAAATAAAATCATGTACGACATAAAGGACAGTTTCTGAGTTAAAAAACAACCAGATTTTTTGTCTACAAGTTGATAGCTGATGTTCTCTTTCTGTTCACCGGGTGTTAACTGGGGGTTTTATCAAAGCATCTGTTTATTTTCTTTACCTCCAACCTTTTTAAAGGATAAGGATGGAGTTCTTGGTTTTTCCTACACTCTGTATTTCCCACAAAAAGATGTAAACCAACAAAGCATTAGTCCATCTTTCAGTACTTTCTGACTTCACAGTCTGTGGCCCTCGGCCCCAAGCACATTTGTTTTGACTGAAATCTTTAATATTATATTATAACTAAATTGTTTAAGTAAAACTGTTTCTTAAAATAACTGGGCTCTGTAGTTTCTAGAAAACATTATTCAGACCAGGAGTAAACAATGCATTTTTTGGGGACTAATTTTAGTTAGAGATTAATACACATTTGCCGCACTAGTGACTATATACAGCAATGTGGGATTGACTCCAAAAAAAAACCTACAGTGCCCATGTCCTTCAAAATAAAGGAATATGTCAGCCAGTGTAAGAGTGTGGCCCACTGATGTGTTTTTTATAGTTTTTGGACAACATTGGAGGTCTGTGCTTATATCAGGCTTTGGACACACAAACAGCACTCTAGTGGCATAAATCAAAAAATAATATGGAGTATCAGCATCTTATCCTTTAATCTGTTCAAACTCCTCTACTTCTGTCCACTAGAATCTTCAGCTCAGTCAGGATGTTGCGGGGGCAACCTTCATGGCAGCTGGGAGCTCCGCCCCCGAGCTCTTCACCTCTTTGATTGGTCAGTATGACACCTGTCTAATCAATTACTCTCCAATGTGTTAGCCCAGTGATTGCTCCATCAGCACTCCACTTATCTGCAATCATATGCATCTTCACCAGATTACGACAGAAGAGTCAAGTGTTTGTAGGCAGAAGCACTAATTTACCACTTTCAAGCACTAAGCAGACATGAACTACTACATCAAGAAGAGTGCGTTTCATTAAATCGATGGTTTGCCAGTGAGCTGGCAAATTACCTCTGTGGCCGAGATGTTCTCACAAGCTTTTTTGTTTTGTTTTTGTTTTTCACAAAGCAGTCAAGGTTTCAGTAAATGTGGATTCAGATGGAAAAATATGCTTTCACTAGAAAAGAATAAAAAAATTGGGAATATTAAAAATCTAGGCATTGGCACCAATAAGATAAAAGTTTCCTGGTTGAAATTTAAGACAGAAGAAGACCATTCTTTGGAGACTGTGGCCCAGATAGAAACCATCGCACACATGTTAAAATTACCTTGAAACAGATGTATTACTGTGGTTTGTAAGAATGAAAACTTTGCTTCTAAATCCATGTAGCTTAGGAACTTTTCTTCATGTATCGGCTCTAAAGTAATATATTTTATTCACAAAGGGAAAAAAGGCTGGCTTTGATATGTATTGGAGTGACTTTAGGCAATCCGCAGCAAATATTACACAATCAGCAGCATAAGATAGAAGATATTTGCCCAGCCCATGTCTCTGTTCAGAGGAGAGAGAACTCTGTGCACTTGAATTTATGGGTGAGACAATCCATCATTTCCTGCACATTGTCAGATTAAATTAATTTTTGGGGATGATTTATGACTCACTCTTTCTTGTTCTGTGTTTTTAGGGGTATTCATCACAAAGGGAGACGTGGGTGTGGGAACTATCGTAGGATCAGCTGTCTTTAACATCCTGGTCATCATCGGCATCTGTGGCATCTTCTCCGGACAGGTACACACACTGTGGTCAGGACATAAGCAGAAAAGGAGGACTAACCTCAGCTTTTCTGAACTAGAAGACGAAAAATGACACAATAGAAAGTCATTAAACATTAAAGCAAATAGATATTTTTCCCCTGTAAAACTTTCTGGATTACATCCCACGCAATTTGTTTGATTCAACTAATAAAAATGTCCTATGTGTGTCTTCTCTCTCCAGCCCATCTCTCTGAGCTGGTGGCCTTTGTTTCGCGATGCTGTCTTCTACATCCTGTCCATATTGGTGCTTATCCTGGTGAGAAAATCTCCAGTAACACATACCGCTCGCACTGGACTCTTTTTCCTGTTTAGCATGTTGTTCATTTTGTATTGTAGACTGGTCAGTGTTAAGCAACAATATTGCTAAATAAGCTAAAGCTAAATAATAGTGTATCATTGGCTGAACTATTGGAGAAAGGAAGTCACTTTGCTTTACACCTATGTGCAAGTTGGAGTAAAAAAAATGTCCATTGTAATTTTTACAATATCATAAACAAATATACAGCATATATTGTTACCAGCAGGGAGCAACTCCTCACTTCAGACAATATTACTGCTTGAACGATACTAGATTTGTCATGGCAATATTTATTCATTAGCCAGTTCCCTCAGTCATTAAATTTGTGAATAAAGACAAAACAAAAATGTTTAGGATCCCTTAAATGAGTTTTGAGATTTATACAGAGCAGAACATTTCACAAGTCCAAAATAAACTTGTCCCTTCTCTCTGGTGGACAAACTGTAAGTTCTCAAGCATGTTTTGCATTCCTGTACTGCAGTTTCTGCATCAATTGGACTTAATTGCAGACACCAATATATCTGGGATGAGCTACTACTAGTCAACATATTGGCCAATATTAGCTTATCAATCATTGTTTATGTTCCTTTGATAAGACATGTAAAAAGTGAATTTTTGAGATTAAATTAAAGTATATTTTAATTTTATTTGCAGGTGATCTATGATGAAAAAGTCATGTGGTAAGACTGTAATGAAACTTTTGTACAACGCAGCAGCCTCTATTGTTGTTGGATATCAGATCAGACTGTTATTGTGTTCAGTCTGGTTTTGTATGAATCTGCGTTGGTGTTTGTGTGCATGTTTCAGGTGGGAGACCATCATCCTGATCTCTATGTACGGAATCTACATAATCATCATGAAGTGAGTCTATTTCTCCCCATCTCACATTTCCACCCTGTATGGGCACCACACACTCTCTATCCACTAAAGATACACTGTCTTTGTGTGTGTGTTGTCTCTTGTGTAGGTTCAACAGATCTCTGTGTAGCCTGGTAGAGAGACACTGCGGGAGGGCGGGTCAGCCGTGTCTGGGCAGTCTGCGACGGACGACTGCTGTCGGAAGCGCTGGAGACTGTGACAACGACATGGTACCGCTGAAACCAGGTATAGGAGCTTGTGTTTGTGCGCATGCATGTGTACATCCAAAACTTTAAAAAGTTCCCTCAGTCTCTGAGCAGCGTTCAGGGGAGCCAGTGACACAGTTTAGGCTGCCAGTCAAACCCATTTCTGTTCCCCTGTGGATTTCCAACAGGCTGAAATAGAACTGGACCACTTTGATGGACAAGATTTCTTTCTCCACTTTTTCTCTGTGTCACTCTGTCCTCTTTGTCTTATTAAATCCTCTCCTTTCCACTTTTATCCCCTCATTTTCCCCAGATTCGTGCGTGGTGGCCGGACAGGATTCAGGGGTGGTGATGGTGGATGAGATGCTTAACCTGCACCCCCACCAGCTCTCCTTCTCAGAGGCAAGCCTCCGCCTTCTCATCACCTCACATTTTCCCCCCTTCACCCGCCTGCGCATGGCAGGACGCATGATTATCAACGAGGTACACTGCATTACCTCGCACCCATCACATAACATCAAACCCCCCTTGGTTTTTCGGCTTGCTTGGTGGGTATTTAAATGTGTATTTAAACATTTTAACAGAGAATATGAGTAAAATTACCGTAACTATAATGAACAATCACCGTACTCACCTTTGGTTCCACCAGCAAAGTCCTCCCTAAGTTCTTAGGTCTACTAGCTAGTTCCAAACTTGTGATTTAACGTTACTTAATTGGGTTGCACTATTAACTTTACAACTTAAAGAAGTCACTATAGCATCACAAGATGTAACAAACAAACAACAGTTCTGTTTGAGGGGCTTTACTTTGTTATAAGTATATGTAAACATTAACGTATTGATGCAGTTTACAAGGAGTGGGAAATATCTGATTATGCTAAACTAATGTTATTAGCATAACGTTTGGTCATTTGAGGTGATGCGTTATTTTTTTGTGACATTTAAAATCGTCCCATTTTACATTATTAAACAGCATTTTAGGTCAGATATGTTAATTTTTTAATATCTCCTCTTTCACTCTTCGCTCTACAATGTTAGCTAAGTCAGTTAGTTCAGTTACCGATAACTTAGTTACGTAGCAGTTACACGGTAGTAATTGGGTGTAAATATTTTGTAATCGTATTTATGTAAGAACTAGTGATGTGTAAATCATCAACACTCTATTATATTATAACTAATGAACTTATGACCAGCTCCAGTTGCATTTAAACCCAAAATTTCAACTGAAGGTAAACAGGTTCACACTGAGAATAAAAGAGTAATCTTTTGAAGTTTATGTAAAGATACAACAAATTTGAGCTACTTTTTACTGTCAATGTGAACCAGTTTAGCTTCAGCTAAACAGACAAGACCATAATGGAAACGAATTGTGACTAATGTGTCACTTCACTGGTATTATTAGTGCTAGTGTTAAAATTAAGATAAACCTTTCCTTCAACCTGGATTGAGACTGTTGTTTCTGGTTTTTGCTGTACAGAATCGTAGAGGTTATTTTCTTTCAATCCTCCCACAATCTGCCATTATCAGAAATTCCTTAGCTTTAGCTCCATTTGTGCTGGAAAAAAAGTCCCTTTCAGTTAAGAGGCTGTCATTTCAACTTGGTGGTGCCTGTTATTTGTGTTTGGTTATTAGTATTTGTTGATGACATATTTATTTGTTACATTTGGTAATCAATAGTAAGTTACTACCAACAGCACAGATTTTATATTCGATTGCAGGTGGACAGACAGATACTGTTAGATTGACATCCTCTAATAAGCTCACAAAGAAACATACTGCTGCTTGCTGCATAATATTATCCCAGACTCTAAAGCAACTCAATCTCCAAATCTGCTTCCCCATTCTCTCGGCTCTCCTGCATGCGTGCTTGCCATTTCCAGTGCCAAATTAAAGTGCGACAGCCGATGCTACCCCTGCTTTGTGCCATTCCCCTGATCACTGCTTTCCAAATCCCCTCTGGTGAATGTGAGGACATGTCTGGCTGCCTAATTACTCCTCCTGCCTGTTCTCATATTGGTAGCTACAGCCGGAGGAACTCATTTCCACAAGCTTGCTGCAGTTTTTCTTGTGTCATTTTGTTTCCTCCTTCTTTCATTTCCTTCTCTCCTTCCCCACTTCCCTCCACCACCCGCAGAGGCAGAGGCTGATTCGTGCTCGAGTTGGCCCGGAGGAGGGGGGAGCTTCAGGGGAGGAAAGTGTGGGTGCTAACGGGGCATGGGGGAGGGAGAACAGGACGCTGGCCGAGGGAGACACTCAGCCGCTGGAGGGAGAGAGGGAGAGGGGTAAAGAGATGGAGGGGGAGACAGGTGGGGGAGCACAGCCTAAAGAGGAAGAGGAAGAGGAGGAAGAGCAGGAGGAAGGAGAGGAGGATAACTCACCTTTCAAACCCTTCGTCCTGCCAGGTGAGCAGTGAATGAAGCAGACACTCATGCAGAGGCAGAGGTTTTAGTAGCACAAGGAACTCTTTGAGCTAAATTACATTATATCTTAAGAAAGAAATCTATTTATGTTTTTTTTAATTGAATAATAATAAAAATAAGGGCCACAGAAGTCATGTTTTTCTGACTAACAAACTGAATATTAGATAACTGAATATAAAATAACAACTAGCGAAAAAATCTGTGGAACAGAACCTCTGAAACTCACGCGGACATTACAACTAAAGAGAAATCTGTTAGACTTCACATGTACAGCAGATTTACATAAAACCTGCTATTGATGCTGAAGTTTACCTGTTCACCGATCAAATAGTTCCAGAAACCACAGAAGAAAAGGAACTAAACTAGTAACTAAAATGTGTTTGCATTTGCACTGAACCGTGGAGATGAGGCAAATTAGAAATTAAAAAAATTAACATGAACTTTTTTTTGGCATCAGGAACTAAATTTAGATTCCTTTGGTCAAAACACAGATAAAGTTCCTGTGTCTCCTTGTGGTGGAAACACCTTATTGGGCTTGATACTCTTGATAGAAAAGAGGCAAATTTACCAGAAAAACAGTTAAACCAATTGGCACAAGAAGTAAGTAAGTTTCCACCTGGAAACATGTCTGTTAGGAGGAATATAATGCTTTTATTTTGAAACGGGGGAAAGACATTGTAAAGAGACACAAAGATTAGGAAAGGATCACTAAAAAGGTGAAGGTCAAAAGAATAATGTTTTCTTTACCTGCACTTTTTGATGTGCCGAATATCTAACTAAAGGTAATAAAATACCTTTGGCTGTAACTGACAACAATTTGGACCTTAGACTTAAGCTATATTTATGCACCTGACCACAGGACAAGTCATCTTGTTGGCATGATTTTTTCTAAAACTTCAAATTGGCACTGCTTTGTCACTGATGCTACTGTAGCACCTACTTCTAATGTTTTCCAGTGTTACTACTAACACTGTGTGTGTGTGTGTGTGTGTGTGTGTGTGTGCGCGCGCGCGCATGTGCGTGTGTTGTGTTGTCATAATGTCCTCAGATGGTTGGTGTGTGCGCCTGAAGTGGCTGCTCTCTTGGCCCCTGAGCGTCCTGCTTCACTGCACCATCCCCGACTGCAGCCTGCCACGGTGGGAGAGCTGGTACCTGCTCACCTTCCTGTCCTCCACGCTCTGGATAGCCATCTTCTCCTACCTCATGGTCTGGATGGTATGGAACACACACACACACATTAGAGATGCAACAATTAATCAATTAGTTGTCATCTGTTAAATAAATCAGCAGCTATTTTGATAATCAATTAATTGGTGCGAGTCATTTTTTAAGAAAAAAAATTACATTTCTCTGATTTCAGCTTCATAAATGTCAATATTTCCTGGTTTCTTTAATCCTCTATGACAATAAACTGAATATCTTGGGGCTGTGGACAAAACTATATATTTGAGGATGCCGTCGAAATGTGAAATTTGATTTTAGTCATTTCCAGGCTTGGATAAGTATGGAGAAAAAAAAGAAAAGAGAGTAAAAATATTTGTGTTTTCATTTTCAAATTCAGAATTTCTAAAAACTAAATTGATCATACAAGTGTTTTCGTGGCATCTAGAGCCAAAATTCCCCCTATGTGAGAGCGTGCAGGCTAGAGCGAGCTTGATGTTGTCAGAAGCAAGGGAAGAAGTATGACGTGTGACTGAACATACACTCGTACGCAGAGCTGCCTCTACGCCTGCACGTCACAGACCAACAGCTCTGTCCCAACTGCCTTTATAACGGTACCATATCCGGACAGCTGCCACCAAAACAGTTATGAAAATGCAGCAATATCTTTGAATTGCATATATTCATAGCATCACAAATAACTTGTCTTGTAAGCTTGTCTGAGTAAGGAAACCGTACTTTTATGGCTGCGTTATTCATCATTTCTTTGGCCACAGTGAATAAACAAGAATGCACACCATGAAAATGTAATTATTTAACTTTTTTCTACTAATATTTGGATCTTTTTTATAAAGAGACTAATAGCTGTGGGGGAATAATAATATTATATTATTTATTTAGTATGTCAAGGGAAAATAAATTATTATAAGGATCACCGGTTAGTTTGCTTCAACAGATGTTTGACAGTGGAACGCTACAGTCTTCTGGTAATTATTTGGCAACGTAATAGCATAGATATTATGAATGTATCATACGTGTGAAGAGTTGGATTTTTAAAACAATTTATTTACATAATAAACATCTAGCTATTTGTAATCAGAGGTCAAATATGCTCTGAAAAATCTACCGACATGTCAAACTAACTGTTCCTTGCAGCTGTTCCTTACCCCCCCCCTCCCACACACACACACACACACACACAGAGACTCTTTCCTCTGTATTTCTGTCCAGGTGACCATAATCAGTTACACACTTGGAATCCCAGAAGTCATCATGGGCATCACTTTTCTGGCAGCCGGCACCAGTGTCCCTGACTGTATGGCCAGCCTCATTGTCGCCCGACAAGGTGTGTGTGTGTGTGTGTGTTTAACCTGTCTCAACACATATTTACACTGTTGATAAAAAAACATTCTTTGCACATTTTAGTATGTTACAAAATTAAATAAGAATAATGAGTGGTTCCTTCTTGACCATGGAAAAAAAAGGGGCACTTAATAGCCTTTTCTGGAGCTTTCAACCGAATTTCACAGCCTCATCAGAGGAAAAACTCATCAGTGTTTGATAGTTTTGTCATGAAAAGATCGGGATAAACTAAATGAGCCAGTTAGTGCACCTAAGTAGTTAAATGTGTTTGACTGGATGTCTGTCATTTGCTCTACATATTGTCTCATGAATTCCATTTTGTGTTTGTGCGTATGTCAAACATTGCAGGGATGGGCGACATGGCTGTGTCCAACTCCATCGGCAGTAATGTCTTTGATGTGCTGCTGGGCCTGGGCTTCCCCTGGGCGCTGAGGACTATTGTAGTCAGCTATGGATCAGTGGTAACACCTGCTGTTTTCTCTGCCTAATATCTCATACAGCCGACTTGACCCATGACCCCAAAAACACAGTTTTATCTGAGTGGAACTTTCGCCTTTTGAGCCTATAACATAAGTCAGCGTTCCCACGCGTCCTGGAAAACCTAGAAATTTTACAGTCATGGAAAACACCTGGAAAATGAGAGCCAAAGTAAAATGTCCTGGAAAATCTTATGTTGTTCTGGAAAATTATTTAACAGGCATGCAAACACCTCACCTTTCACTATTTTGAAACCAAAATGGGTCCCCTATATGATTTGTGCAGATCCGGTAAGATTGTTTTTTTCTGTTAAATAACAAATGAAAATGCTTTGAGAAAGGTTTATTTGCACTTATTTATTTATTATTAAGCAAAAAGTGACTTTAACATCTTCTTGACACAGTTTTCCATTCTCTCCCAGTGAACATGACAAAGAGGAGGGAAGACTCCTGTGTGCTGACTCAGCAGGGATGATATTACATGCGAAAAGCTGATTTATAGGAGAAACATATCTGAAAGCAACACAGAATGCCTTTTTGCATTAGATTCTGTTATAGTTTTACATTTTGAATTGCCAGCTGCTGCCTGACTTTTGCATAAATTAAAAACATTTCCACCATAATTTGGTCACATTTTCTGCATGTTCTACAAAAAAAAGTACAATAGCAATAGCTCCCCTTGTTTCCTGTCACCTCTTGACTACATGCTGATATATAATGAAAGTGCCGACCAAAAATACCATTTGGATATTTCTGTAAAAGATAGAAGAGTTAGGAGTATACATGAATGTGCTCAGGGGCTGTAATAATGTATATTACTGCATTTAAGTATAAAACCTCTCCTTGACTAAACTGAATGAACTTTGTAAGACATAAGGCATAAGGTATTTTATATAAAGTGATTTTAAAACATGTTAATGCTTTGTCATCTCTGGTTTCTAGGTGACAATCAACAGCAAAGGCCTGGTGTACTCTGTGATTCTGCTGTTGGCCTCGGTCGTACTTACTGTGAGTAGTTCTGTCTTTTTTAAAGTTAATGAATCTATCTAATTATATAAGTAAATAAAGTCTGCACCAACATCAACCACCTGTTTTCCTTCAACTCTGATTTTCATTTTATCTTCTTCCTGTCGAGGCCTGAGAGCCCTTTTTTAGACTCAGGGAAGTATGTGATAATGTTTAGAGCCGTGCAACAGGAAATTAAAAGCTCCCTCTATTTCTGTCCATGCCTCCCCAGGTCCTGTGTGTCCATCTGAACTCCTGGAGGTTGGACCGTAGGCTGGGACTCACTCTCATTCTGCTTTACGCCATCTTTCTCCTCTGCTCCGTCGGCTTTGAGAGACTATAGAGGACAAACACAAACACACACACACACACACACACACACACACTCCCCCAGGCACATAGTCATACAAAAGGACGCACAAACAAGTGGTCCTACTCCTTTTCCACCTTCACTGCTGCCATTATTAGTCAAATGTACAGATAGATGAATTTTTGTTTCAGTACACGGTGGCTGTACATGTTCGAGCAGCGTTTCTGCGACACAGCTTCCCAAAAGCTGCATTGTTTACCTTTGATAAATGAGAATTTTACATAGTTTTGTACCGGGCACCTCCGATTTTGTGAAATAAAACTGATAATGCACTATGTCTCACAACAATACAAGTATTGCATTTGTTTTCTGAAACCAAGACTATTGTACAAGAAACCCCAAAGTGTGTTCATTTACTTATTAATACTTTACGACTGCCACAAGTAACCTCAATGGCCAGATGATTATACATGTAAGATTATGTAGTTGCTTCTCAGTGCGTGCAGATATTTTATGTCAAGTTTAATGTCATGTTTTAATCACGCCTTGGTGTGTGTAGTTGTGAACAACATAGCATGGCTGATCATCACGCTCCAGATAATTGCACTAAGCCACTGTTGTCCTGGCCTTGTACATGATGTAGCCCCATACCCTCCTACCCTTTTTCCTATAAGCTTCTCAGCACAGTTTATGAGCTGGAACAAAGGCAACTGTATGCTACAAGGTGTTTTTGAACATCTGTGTTTGGAGAGAGTCCTTGAGTGTATGTTGTTGAGTGCAATAATAAAACATTTTGCTCTGTGAGGTTTCTCTGGCTGTCTAATGCTCATCCAAAGCCTCATTATGATCTTCACATGCACTTGAAATGAGTACATGTGGCGAGAATTAGAGCAACATATGAGGAATCAAATGTCTACAAAAAGTGAAAAAGTCTACATTTCAACAATTTTCCAAAAGAGTTCTGTTGAATTATGCAAATGAAGAAGAATGCAATTTAGCATTAATTTAGCATTGTTCACTACCAGGAGCAGTTCACCTGCAGGAGCTCAACACAATTACATAATCATTTAAAATATATTTAATATAAACTCCACGTTACACGTTAATGTGATGCAATCTCATTTTAAGTTATGGCACGATTTCTCTTCATGTCTACCATTGAGTCCTTTAGGCTTTAAGTTTTCACTCAGTCCAGTTTGCACAGCAGCTATTTCACTGTTAAACACACCTTTAAAAGGAGTAGAGGAGCTGATCAGTGAGACATGAAAATCTGTTGACTTCCTGGTGTAGGTGGTGCATACTGCCTCGAACGGAATCTTCAGATGAACCTTTTGTCCCTGGAAAACATTTTTAGCCTCAGGAAGTCGGTGTAAAGCAGCAAAAAGCTCTGCTATATGGGACACGGGCCCTTAACACAAGATAGACAGGAAAGTTGGGATGAGGTAGAGACCGATGTGCTGTAGTTCAGAGTCACATGGATCAGAGAGGCTGTTACCTGCAGCACTTCAACACTTGGACAGCTCCACAGCCTCCAGCAGGCTGGAGAAAGGGAGCTGTCCAAGTGCTGAAGCCGGGACACGCACATCCCTGATGGTCAGCTGAGTTGAGTGGAAGAGGTAGAAAGTCCTGTTGGGGCTCATACTGAATCTTTTGTCTCCTTTGAATGCCAGTTGATCTTCTTCATTGTGTCCCAAATCCATAATACATACTATTTGTATACATTATACCAGAGGTGGAAGAAGTACTCTGATATTTTACTTAGGCAAAAGTAGCAGCAGAGTAGAAGTACTCTGTTACACATAAAAGTCCTGGGCCCTTTGCTACATGTCACCCCCTCTCTCTTTCCCACATTTGCACTAATTTAAGTCAAAAAAAGAAAAGGAAAAGTAAACTTACCCATTATGCAGAATGGCCCAATTCAGAATAATGTACTGTACATTATTTTACTGGATTCTAACTATTGATGCATTAATGTGTCCCCTACTTTAATACAGCTGGTAAAGGTGCAGCTAATTTGAGTTATTTTACACACTCCTGGGTAGCTTGTGAAGTCAATATTTTGTTTTTCTCAGTCACTTTGGTACATTTCTCGAATCAGCCTTAACATCTGTGAAACAGTAAGTGCATTTCTCAAAACAGATGGAATACCAGCAAAAGCCTGTTACTTGCTCAAAATACATAGTCCATCTCTCAAAAGTAAATCTTTATGTGAGTGATCATGTCGGTGACATCAGAATGATAAGTCCTTGTGTCACTATTTACAAACAAGATAGTCAAAATGTTTAGCCCTGTTGTGAACATAACAGTGCACTCGAAGTATTTTCTAATGTAAACTATGGCTAAGGTTTTGATGCCAATGATTGAAAATGCACGAGTCTGCACTTTTTCTGTATGGCACATATCAGTACAGTACAAAGTTATACATTGCAAGAGATTGGACAGGACTCAAAGTCGCGCTTTTACTGTATGTACTGTAATTTGTTGACAGAACATGTCATGGTGATACAAAAAAGAAAAAGACTAAAATGTTTTACAGAAAAAAATACAAAATTACAAATGTAAACATGGGAAACCCATTAAGCTGATGTTCCTGTCTGTCAGGTCCACAGATTCTCATCCACATAACAACAGATATTTTCATCAATTCAGGACAAGTTTACAAAAAAAACAAAAAACCCCAATGCAATGAACTTATGCCTACATGTTTTGGGTGGTAAGACTATTCATCAGAGAACCAATTTACCAAAGAGACTGAGAAAAATTAGAATGCAAAGTAACTACACAAATAAATGTAACAGTTACCCTTCCACCATTGCTTTATACAGTATATAATATTCATAGTACACAATTTTTGCTTAGTGTAGAAATAATCTACATGCTTAAATGTTTTGTAGTGACAGGAAATTACACAACATGGACTTCAAAGTACTTTTACAATGCTGTTTGCAAATTAAATTCCACATTTCAGGATGTTTTTCCAAAGATTTAATACTTATTTTTTGTTTTGCTAACTTTTCCCGGGGTTGTCTTGCCTCTGTCCACAATTAGTTATTACATTTGAGTAGTTCTTCCATTTCCTTTGAGCGTTTTGTTTTCTAGTGTGAACAGACAAGATACTTAAGACTTGCTTAAAATGAGTTGGTAGTGTGGACGAACACAAACCGGGCCCCAACTACAGAAACAGCACAGTATTAATATCTGCAGCACAGGCAGCCATCAGCTGATCAAAATATACATCAACTACATTATGGAATTTAAATGATTCAGTATTTAAAGCAGTTACAATGGACACATAATTCAAAGTGATTTTTATTTCAGTCGGGCTAAATCGGTTTTGATACCAAAGAAATGTAAAAATAAAAATAGTACAACAAAGTACATCATTTTACAAATACTCATAATGGAGGTCTGACATATCAGAATAATCAAATAAATTCAAACATGTCACAGTCATAACAAAAATAGAAAAAGTCAATACAGTACATAGAATGCATTAGGAGCTATATACTTGAAGTGTTTGCTATACCATAGACTTTACAAAATTCTACTAGAAAAAACTCCCAGTACCAATGGAATATCAGGTAATATAAAATGTAAAAAAAAAAATATAACAAAATAAAAACACTTGTGAAGAGAGTGTGTGCGCATTCATACAGGTGCAATCTGCATGCAAATCTGCCTCAGTGGGACAAATGATAAAAGCAGCTACAGGTTGTGAATGAGTCGCCGGTCTGACAGCAGCCGTTTGAAAACAACTTGTGAAGGATGATGTCGCTGCCAAACGGTTTCGAAAAAGCTAGCACAAAACATCTTTGAGAAAACGATGCACCTTTACGATTACTAGTTTTCCGTGTTCGCGTGTCAGCTTCTCTGATAAAACAGCATTATCTGAGTCAGGTTTTTCAAAATAAGATAAATTTAGACCTGTTTGATTGAGAAATAATGCTGAAGACTGACATTTTACTATATGTTTTTGTATCATGAGCCAACTATAGTGTTTGGTTAAAGTAACCTATCTGCCTAGTAACAGAATCAGCAATGAAAAGTTGGTTTTGGTGCAACCTCAAAGTAGAAAAGCCAAAAGATTTTGTGCTAACAGCTTAATGAGTCAAATTCTTGTTATTGGCAAAAAAAATTACAACTTTGTTTTATAATCTCTGTACTACTAATTTAAAATGGTTTACATGATTTTGATAAGCTCCATGGGTGATTGTTGTGTGTATTTCATATGATGGTGGACCTTGGCACAGACCGGCTCCCCCTCAAGGGAAACCTCTTCAAAAGATTAAGATGGATCAGACAAAGTACACAGACAAATGCCACTACAAAAGTCCACTAGTAACCAGAACAATAACAATAGTAATAATAATAATAATAATCCTCAGCCATATACGTGGGGATTTTTTCTTTCTCCCACATTCAGGGAGAAAAAATAGATAATTTGGCAGAAAAGAAACTGTGTTGTCTCGACAGTCCGCACTGTGTCTTTGAGTGTGAAAGGGTGGAGAAAATTAGCTTTGATGCTAATCCGTTTGCTCCTGGGAGCTCCCATGGAGACAGCAGTTACAATGGTTACTGCATGCTCTCTGTCTCTGTATCTAGTGTGTGTAACAGTCCAGGAGAGTGTGTGTGTGTGTGTCTATACTGTATATGTATGTGTTTGACGGCGAGCCTCGGGGGCTTTGCAGGCAGGTTGGTAGTGATAGTTTGATCCCCATGTTGACTGATCCCCCCACTGACGCTGTAGATATTAAGACTTCAAAAGCTGATCTGCGATCTGGCTCAGCTACATCTGGACAGAGCCCGGAGCTCTGGACTGGGAGGAGGTCTGACGTTTTCCATCAGGGGTGGGGTCCTGTGACTGCTGGGGCGGGACTTGCTGCTATGGTGTCACTCAGGGGTGGAGCTCTGGTTCTGCTGGTATATGGAGGCTTTATCCTTCAGCAGAGCCAGGCACAGGTGACAGCTCCAGCTCCCTGGAAAACAGATAAACACGGTGAGGCAGGGCTCGAGGGTGTAGAAATACATCGTTGGCTAGTCGAGATGAATCGATAATGAAAGCAATCGTTGGTTGAGGCACTGGTCAACTCAGTGCAGGTCTGAGGGAAGAGGTCACAGCAGATTTTCAGAAGTGTCAATTCTCTTTGGGCGCTGGCCCGAATACCATTTTTTGAGCTTAGAAGCTTCGATGGTAAATATTGAAAAAGTCACGTTACGGAGATCGTTTAGACGTCTGTTGATAAGCAGGCTGTCATTTCACGAGCAGTAGAACAGCAGAAGAAGGATGAATGCCCAGAAGTTCAGCAAATGACATGAGTGAGGGAGAATCCAATGGGGGAGAGATAACGGCGGTCATGAGTGTGAGTGTGTGTGAGTGTGAGTGAGTGAGAGAGAGCGCGCACCCCGTTTCTTTATTCTCATAGCGTGGGCTAACTAAAACAGCAAGATATTATTACCAATTTGTTTTTAACTTTGTTATGGCTAGGCTAGCAGACCCAAGTGCAGGACTAAGAGAGGAAGGAGACTGGAGTTAAATTAAAGAGGAACATTTATAACAGGGTTTGGATATTGAGCCAGGCAGACTGAAAGACTAGATGTGTGCAGAACAGGGTTTGTGGCTGCTGTGCAGAGCGGTCCGGAATAAGGGAATAGTTTAGCGGAAGGGTCAGCCCAGGGAGGGCAGACGGGATGAGCGCCATTTCCGGTAGAGAAACTAAAACACCTTATTACGCAAAATTTGCTTTTAACTTTTATTATAGGATATAAATATTCTTCTTCTACAATAGGCCTAAAATAATTATTTCAATTAGTTCATTATGTTGTTGTTGTTTGTACAGTTTGATTAACTTTAAAATATAGGCTATTTGACTGTTTTGATCTGTAATGAATGTGAACTTTAATGTGAACTGCGTTACGTTCACTGCTGTGAGAGGAGGTCAGGGGTCTGCATGCAAAAAACCCTGAACATTAGAATCCCAAAATTGAAAATCGAATACCTATCCAACAAGCAAATATTCAAATATTTGGGTCCAGCCCTAGCCCTCTTAGCTCTGTTCCTGGTCTCTACCAACTCCTGAGACAAATATCTGTTTAAGCTACTAAATGCTCTGCTATGTTCAGCAGCTAGTCACTGTGTCTGTCTGTTGTTTGGTGCTGAGCAGGTAGAGTGCAGTGGGTATTTAGCAGATATATATCGGCGCTAGAAGAGCGATGAGAGTGAACTAGAACAGGTGTGGGCCAGACAGCTAAACAATGCACTAAAACTCGCTGTACAGCAGAGGAGAACTGCAGATTCAGGTGATAATTCTTTGTATGTTCATCACTATAAGTGAACCCTTTCACAATGTCAACTATCAACTATGAACACAACTTAACTGTGAATTCTGTTCTGTAAACGTAATCAAAGCTAATCTGTTTATGCTGTCTTGGTCACCATCCAAAGAAAAAACAGCTTTTCTATTAGTGTTCTGAAGTGCATTACAAATCAGGGTAATTAGGGGTCCAGTACCGCGAAGCGGCTGGAAACCCTATTGTAATCGTTCTCGTTTTTATTATTAGGGGTCCAAGCCCGAGTGGGCTGGGAACCCGCGAATGCATGGCATCGCGGTTCCCAGTACCCTATTGTTTTCGCTCGGATTTTTATTTATTTATTTTTTATTCTTCCGTACATTTTCGCCTAATTCCACTACTGCAGCCTAGACGGTAAGTGCGAGGGACGCGCAACTCACAGGGTAGGTTCAGGCCCATGAGACGACGGCATGCGAAATAATTTGCTCACTTCGACCACTAGGTGGCGCTACAAGCAAGGTCCAAAGTTTGGCACATTCAAATCGCTACAACTCCCACATACAGTGGCGGATATCAAAAACCTTATATCCACGCGTTCGGGGGATCGAGCTGAATCTCATGGTACAGGCCACACCCATTTCCGCCTAGACTATTTTTTCGCAAAAACTGAAAAACCTATTTTAATTAACTCCTCTGAAGCCACAAGTCAGATTGACACCAAACGTGGCACGGATAATCTCTGGACCAAGCTGATGAAAGTTTGTAGAGGAAATTTTGATCCCCCTGAGGGCCTGTGCAAAATTTGGTGCAACTCGCCCCTAGGGGGCGCTATTTAATCCAAGAAAATTGTTCCACTATAACCACAAGTCACACTGACATGAAACCTAAGCCAAATTCTTCTGCATGGTCCCCTTACTACAGGCACCAAACTTCACCCAATGCCCATAGGTGGCGCTGTTATTGCAGATTAAAGACGTTAAAAAAAATCCTATTGACTTACATGCATTTTATATCTCCATAACCACAAGTCCGATTGACACCAAATTTTGGTCAATTGTTCCCCATGGGCCCCTGATAACACCTGAAAAATTTGGTGTAATTCGGCCAAAAGGTGGCGCTATAATCAAAGCTCAAATGTGCTCGGACAATCCCATTCATTTCAATGGGATTTTCAAACAAAGGACATTTTGCCTCATAACTACGCGCCACTACACTGCACATTCATAAACCTTATGTCTACGTGTTTCAGGGATGCTGCCAATTCTTATGATATAGGACACGCCTCTGTGCGATGACGTTTTCATTTCGCTACATCACGAAAACTGGAAAACCTATTTTAATTAACTCCTCCGAAGCTGCAAGTCCGATCAGCACGAAATTTGGCACGGACCATCTCTGGACCGAGCCGAACAAAGTTCGTAGAGGGAATTTTGATCTGACAAAAAATGTCCCAATTGCAAGCCAACAAATATTTGCGAAAACGCTAAAAACAGCAAGTATAACATATCTCAGGCTTGGAAAGGCCGATCAACACAAAACTTGAGGACCTTATGTGGCATGCCCCCCTGAGGGGCTGTGCAAAATTTAGTACAGTTAGCCCCTAGTTGGCGCTATTCAAAAAAATCCCACAGACGTACATGCATTTTACATCTCCACAACTCCGACTGATACCAAATTTGGGGCAATTGTTCCCCATGGGGCCTTGATCACACATGACAATTTTGGTGGACCTTATGCAGTAAACCAGCGGCGCGCCCGGCCCGACTTGCGCACCCTCCGCGGGGCCAGGGGGGGCGGCTTGCGCCGGGAGGCTTGGACCCCGCTTATAACTGCTTGCAGTTCTAGTTAATCTTACTTTTACCAAAAGCTAGGATATTTTTTTAATTCACAACCCTAATTAACAAGGAATTAAGGCTTCTATTTGACATTGTAGCTTGGATACTACCAATGTGCGGCAGGCCTCTTAAGAATGCATTTGTGAGGAAGAGAGCACACAGTCCTGTGAAGATATCTGAGAACTCTCAGGGTATAAGGCAACAGATCAGACCAGATGGATTGTAGGTGCCCTGCTGGTGACCGTGGATATCTTGGATGAGGGTGACCTTCATGTCTTTAACCCAGTACAAAGGGATGATATCAGGGGATATCTGTTAACTTTGTCTGCCAAATGACAAAATGTAAACCTCTGCAGTGAAGTGTTCGGCGTCAGCTTACCCTCTGGTGGTTCGGTCATGGGGGGACTTAGACAGTACATGTGGTAGCCTCGGTCGCAGTCATCACAGAACAGCAGCTGGTCCTACAGAAACACATCATGTTCAGTCTACTGATTAGAGCACCAAGAGAAAATTCAACAAGCAGAGAAAGTGAGACAGTTCACTCGCTTTCTCCTCCCTTTCTGTCCATTTCAGCCTTTTGCCCACACTAAGTCTACATGTCATTTTACACACAAAAAAAACTTTATTTTAACTGGGCTCGACAATGTCTTTAGCAGAGGCCTATCCACAGCAAGATTTTTTGGGAAACACAGAGACCACTTCTGACACATATGATGGAAATATAAAAAAAGGCTCACATCATTCTCTGAGGTGCCGCAAACGTTGCAGCATTTGCACTCAATGCACTGCCAGCGATAGGTCTTCACTGCAGCCATCATGACTGGTGTGAACTGCAGGCATGTTGGGTGGCCTGCAGGAAGGAGAGGACATAAAAATAACCGTGAACCGTGCACTAGTTATGACCACCTAGTTCCTTGATGAGTTGACATGATTAGGGCTCAACTGACTGTTAACTAAAACCCCTTTTCTGAAGAGCCATCGGGTAATTGTAGTTTGACAACTGTGAAAAGGCGCAGCTGGGCTGTCAAGCTTTTAATTTTTTCCCATGATGATGAGCTGTGCATGGGGCTGTAGTGAGTGGTAATCAGCATTTCAAATATATGGTGCGTGGTGTCTTTTCTTCTAGTGTTTCAAAGACCAAAAAGACAAAAGTGTAAGTAAGTGTCTGTAAGGATTAGGCTGGGAACCGGAAGGTCGCCAGTTCAAGTCCAGCTCAGACTAGAGTTGTGAAGCGTGGACTGGTAGCTGGCGAGGTGCCAGTTCACCTCCTGGGCACTGCTGAAGGTGGCCTCGAGCAAGCCCCTGAACCCCCAATTGCTCGGGGCGCCGCACTGAGTGGCAGCCCAGTCACTCTGACATCTCTCCGTGTGATGTTTCTACGCATGTGTGTGTATTTCAGACCTGTGTGTATACTAATAACAATAATAACACCAGAGTGAGAACATTGAATTTCCCTTGTGGGATTAATAAAGTATGTCGTCTTCTTCTTCTTCTTAACATACGATGCGAACATTAGCGTTACTTACAGCAGTAATCGAACATTACTCCCAAGAAATGAGCCAAATATTTACATTCGTTTGTGGGGTTGCATATTACGTTTAATCAAAGTCACGACTAGCATATCCACTGTAGGGCTGGAACGATGTGAGATTTTTAAGAGCGATACCGATTTTGATATTTGAGGATTTTAAAATCTGATAACATAAACTAAGATTATCCATTTGTCATGTGTAGTTACGAGACCTCACCAAGACAACATGACATAGTGTAGTTAATTTTTTTACAGTACAGCTGACTGCTGTGCTCTGTGGTGTTTTTGTGGCGTATCAAACACGCAGAGTGCCCTCAACACTCACACGATCCGTCTCTCTCTCGTCTCTTTCTTTTTTAATTGTCATTTATCGACACCGATTTATCTGCAAGTAGCTCATCTCGGCCAATAATATCGGCACGCTGATTTATCGGTCCAGCTCTAATCCACTGTGTGTTTCCTGACATAGCGTTATGTTTGTTGAACACAACGTTTAATCCTCATCCTAAAAGATTTTTATCTTCCATCCATGTCTTCTACATGTATCATAAACTGGTGAGGACGCTGACTCTTTTGATATTGCTGGTATGAAATGACAAGGCTGTTTTTGTCTACCTCTGTTTCTAAAATCTAGAACCCATTAATTACAATGAATTTCAATGATAAAAATGGACACTGTTAACCCTGTAAACTGCATATGTGCCATCTGAGATAGAAAGCTCTACAGGCATAGCAAATGTAACTAAGGTGGGGCGGAGCTTACATGAACATGACGAGTTCATACCTGAGCGTCCACAGTCTGAGCAGGACACCAGCTCTTCTGATTGGCCGGTCTTCTGGTTTAAGGTGGAGTCTCCCAGACAGAAGTCACAGTAATCGTTAGGCAGTGCCAGCCCATTGGGACCCTTCTTAGTTGCTAAGTGGGAGAATGAGTGAAGAAACCATTCAGTGCACATTAGATCTGTCACTTTAACCTGAGTTATTGAGGAAGATGAGTCAAATATCTTCTTCAAGATGAACATGTCAAAACTGTCATTGTTTGTCTAAGTGTAGTATAATACTGTTTATAAATCAAATATTTTCAACTCTGAAGCACAGTGTTACAAACCTGTTCATGCCACAGCAGCCAAATCAATTTTTACCTGTGTAACTGGCTGATGATGTATTGAATCATGATCCAAACTAATGAATGAGTGACAACTGACAAAACGCACTTGTTGAATGTTTTGGCTAACACGGTGTCGCGTGCACAAAAGAAAATAGCAATGCGATGCATATGAGAGGGGGGAAAAAAGATGGATGATATGCTGAAAAAAATGCCAGGAATCCCAACTGTGCAAGCATGTTTCAGTCAGGAACACTCAGAATAATCCCAAATTTGGGATTCAAAATGATCATGAAAATCAAAAAAATAAAAGGAGCGGAACAAAAAAACAAAAAATAAAAATTAATGAGAGAGAGACTTCCCTTTTACAAACACATACATGCTAAATGGCATGCAACCACACCTCCCTCCCCTCTCTCTCTCTGTCTCTCTCTCAGCACTAGAGAGTGACTCACTCTTCTGCTCTTCAGGCTGGCGAGGAGTGGGTGGTGCCTCGATCTCCTCGCGGTCCTCGCCCTCCTCCTCGGCCAGGTGAGAGTGTGTATAGTGGTAGCTCAGGCCAGGGCGGTTCTTGTAGCGCTTCCCACAGACTGACACACACACACACGGTCACAGAAAAATGTTATAGTGATGGCGGCTCATTCTTATTACCGTGCAAAAAGGCCCAAGATGGAACCACAAAAGTGCGCTGTTCAGTACGCAATCACCCGACAACCGGCTTCATTTAAAAAAAATGTTATTTGCACAAGGTTCATTTTTGGTTGACGCGCTAGTAGCAAACTCATACACTGGAAGTGAGCTTTTGCACAGTGAGCTATGGCCAGCAGAAAGTTACAGAGCACACACGAAGCGGCAAAAAAAAAAAAATAAACGCATTCAGGCGGGCAACTTTACCAATTTCTATGATGTAAAACTTAAGTTCCAGATGGGGTCTTTCAGATCACACCATGCATGGCAGAAGGGTTGTTTTTGTCTTTCAGGAGAAAAAGCAAAAGCCCCTCTTGCTGACATGCATGACACACGGACGTTGCAAAGGAATCTTCCACTTACTGTCGCAAGCATATGGCTTGTCCCTCTCCTCCAGCGCTGCAGCTGCAGCCTCCTGTTTTTTCTTGCCATTCTTGTCACTGCGACCCTAAAGAACCCATTTAACAGTTGAGATAGACGATACAAGTGAAAAATAAATTCACTTTTTTTTTTAAATAGATTGAACTTAAGAAAGAACTTAAGATACAAAACAAGAACCACAAAGGCTATGATGGGGAAGTCTATTCAAAACAGACAAACACGCAGGTACAATTTAGGCCCATCATTGAAATGAAGAGAAATAAATAGAAAAAAAATCCAGATTTAAACAGCATCTTTTTCTTGAGAGTAATAATAACACAGCACAGTTAAGTTGGCAGTTGCACTGCAGAAAAGAAACTGCCATATTGTGGTTAAAGGTGGGGTATGCGAATCTGGAGAAATCCAATACCACTACAAATACCATGATGTAGGGCGAACAACACGTAGCAATTATTGTGACTAATGTTAGCTAATTTGTGGGTTAGCAAACTGTTGTAACAGTTGCTGCTGCGAAGCAAACATGCAGAGAGGACGAGCACACCAGCTCCAGACAACAGCTGGAATAGTGTTGGTAAGTCCAAGCAACTTTGTTTGTTTCCCATTTACAGAGTAACACCTTTCTGCGCAAATACAGAACAGACAGCTAGCGGACCGTGAGGAAATATTCACTGAATTTGACAAAAGTAAATGCAAACACCACCTTTAAGAAAAGGAGAATTAAAACTATTGTAACTATAGCCGTAATTGTTACAATAGCTGTAACTGCCACTGTGGTTGTTTGATTTTCCGTCATTTTAACACGTCTTCTGTTCTAAAACAAACTGCAACAAATGATGAAATCAAACATCTGTGAACCACAATATGTAAATAAAACTGACCTCAAATCTCTCCGGAAGCAACTCTGGCTCTACCTCTGAAACTGACCGTGATCATACTGACTGGTTTCCGCTGATTCCACTGTGGTATTTTCATACTGATCTTCTGGGATCCCACGGGGAACGTACTGCAGAAAAAGACACAACACTCACCTTGGACTTGCTCTTGCCTCGTCTCTTGGGGGTTTCGTCCTCAAAGTCCTCGTCATCCAGGTCGTCCAAGTAGTCGTCGTGGTCCAGGACTCTCTGCAGTGAGAGGATCAGGATTAGGTCTCAGTGTACTGAATGTACAAACTCCTTCTTATTTTTGAGCCAGCGTTTAGAGTTTGACGCTTGGGAAGAACTTGACACCAAGTTGTTTAACTGTTTTGTCAACTTTTGTCATTCACATTGACATTCACATTCACTGTGTGTTTGTTTTAATCTGTTGGGTGAAGTTCACCTGGAGCATATAGCCATAGAACTAAGAACAACTCCTTTCTCCAAATCTATAAAACAGTGGACTATCAAACACGTTGTCATAATCTGGGGTAGTGCTTATGTCATTGTTTTACTATTTTGTCTGTGCTTTTGTGCTCTTGTATGTTTTCTTTTATGTTTTTTATATGCCATCAACCTGCCAGGGCCTGCAGATGAAAGTTAGCCAGGATGGCTAAATCTGGCACATTTACATGATGGAAGTGTATGTCATTAGTTATATATTATGTATATATTTTTATGTCAGTTGTATTGGCAGAAAACGTGAGAGTTCAGCTTTGAGCCAGACCTTACGGACGCGCCCAGAGGATGTGTGAGTGGTCGCCGAGGTGGCAGGAGGCTCCACGGTTGCCGAATCATCCTCAGGGCCACGGATGTCCGACACTCCACTTCTCCTGTCGAGGGGCTCCCCCTTCAGCAGGGCCTCCAGACTGCTGCCATCCACCGTCCCCAACGCGTCACGCTTCAGACCCAGCTCCAAATCTGCTACACACACAAAGCAAAACAGTAATGCTTGCATTGACATGACATGACCACAGCAACAGACATACACACAGACAAATGAATTAACAGAAATACTAAGATTTATCAGCATGAATGAAACCAACCCCTTGACTGTTTTTGCGGTGGGAGACAAGTTGTTCCACCAGAGCTGATACCTGCTTTGAGAGGAGGGAAGGCCAAGCGGGGGTCCTCAGGGGGATGAGAACGCCGCTTCTTCCTCCAGCGACGGGCTGGGTAGGTGTACAGCTGCCCCGGAGCTACACCTGATGAGAGACAGAACAATACAAATAGCAGGTAAAGTACGTATTGGCGTGATTTACAGCACTTATAACTCTAAATAGATATAATAAATATTAAAAATCATATAAAACAAAAGTCATGTCCTTTTTTACAGTTTGCGTATTTGAGTATTTGTAAAATAATATGATTTTATTATATCATCATGATATATCAATTCAGTTAGTTACTGATAATGATGAATGATCTGTTACATACCTGCACTCCGGTGTCTCTTCTCCATCCAGATGTAACAGTTGGACTGGGCTACACCAGTTTGAGAGTCCAGGAAAGGCATGAGGATGCTGCGCTCAGCACACAGGCGAGCGTTGTAACTATGACACTGCTCCATGGCATCTCTGTAATACTGCTCCCCCAGCCTGAAAGGTGGAAGTTGGACACAGACAGGTCTAATATCACAGATCAGTTAAAAATCATTCCTGGATGAATACTGCAAATTAAAAAGAGTTGAAATAATAAATAGTAAAACACTGTATACACAAAAATAGCATGCCTTTAAATTTGAGTGCCAAAGATCATTCTTGACCTTGTGGATAACAGCTTGACGAATGACTAGCCACTTGATGGCTTGTTCTGTCGCACTCAACTGCATCTTGTTAAAATCCTTTTCAATTTGTTTCTTAATTATGACCAAGGTATGTACTAAATGGGACATATTACAGCTAAAAAAAGACTTTTAAGTGCTCTCTGGTCAACAAACTATGTATTAGTATCATTGTTTTTACCTCAAAAACATCTTTGTTATTTATGTTATTTTAACAACTTTCTTGTTCTTTACCTGCCAACATATCTCTGCAGACACAAATATATTCTGCAATAAGCGAATATCCCACAGCCACTTTATCAGTTGGGTTCTGATAACATGTTTTTGCACACCACACAGTTAGGGACACTTTCATAATAAAACAAATTTTCTTGAAGGGTCTTGTGGCTGACACATCTACACTGTGCCACAGTTAACAAAACTGCTTTGATTCTGTGATCACACACTTTGTAGCACTGCACCACAGAGAAGCAATGTAACCACAATGGCTTTACTGCTACTTTGCTTGCATGTTGCACCTTTCTCATACACTGTAATTCATAATTCTAACGTCCACCCCCTTTGTGATTTATTAACATTAACACTACTATAATAATATGGCGGCCATCTTCGGTGTAACTAAAATGAATAATAATTACTATGGTCACGTTACACGAGTAAGTGCCCTTTCTCACAAACACATTATTTATCCTCGGCTTCACTCTCGAAACCAATTTGTCGCAATGTTCTACAGCTCACACACTGTTGCTCTGACTGAACGACCTTTGCGTTTATTAAAAGGGACACATAACCGAGCCTGACTTCAGTACTATGCCTAACACCAACAGTATCGATGGAGGGATGTCAGAACAAAAGGTTGATTGTTAGCAAGCCTCTCGTCACAACAAAGCACCCGCCAAGCTGACAGGTTACTGGCAAATGTCCTCTCTCTTCATCTGCAGGCGGCTGGTTAGCAACAGTTTGGATATATTGAGTGTAACACCACCTTAAACACAACCCTGAGTAGCTAAGTTCGGAATAAGTAGTGGCTAAGACACAGCTCCACAATGGGCTCGCCTCATTTGTATTTGCCCACAGCTAACAAGCTAACCTTAGCTCAGTGGATAACGTTATTCTCTTGGGACAAATATTGTATTCAAGATTGAGGATGCGATGTTTACAGATTTCTGCGCTCTGCAGTAACATAATGATTAATCAACCGCACACGCACATCTGTGTGGCTGCTTGTTTAACTCTTACAATAAATAAAGGTAAACTTACACTTTCACAACACTGTCGACGGCCGCCGCCATATTTGCTTATTGCGGTTGTGTGAAGTGCCACTGCGCCTGCGCACAGGCGTTAGCGAGCGTTACTGCCTCCCAGGGTGAAAAACACGAAGCGCACTATAAACAGCCACTAACCACATGATCCTGTTGATCAATGCAGCAGACACTAAAGATGTTTTAACAGATAATAGCATTATTATTTTGATGACACAAATTATGTTTAACAAACTCAACTTAGAACCCCTTAATTCATATGTTGAATTGGTGTCCAAAACCTATTCAACAAATCTATTCAAAATGTTCTCTTGCTGAATTACCAACCTGTCAACGTGGATAACTGCCTGGGGTGCCAGATCTTGTTTTATACAGATGGATATACAGTCAGATCCTTATCACTGTTTGTCAGTTGGTGTTTTGGTTATTTAATCACTTGCAAATCTGACAGCTGGTTCCTGCATTATTGTGCAATCTTGTAGAGGGGCCCTGCGTTAAAATCTATAGGTAATCCCTCAAAAAAAACTTGGTACAGATGCAATACCAATTATGATCAGGGCTAGAATCACCCCATATTAACAGCAACTATATGATATGATGTTGGGGAGAGAAGTGTATCATAATTTATAAGGTCTTGTAGATAAGTGATGTCACATTTCACTTAGATGACTAAAAGCCTAATTTGTCCATACCTCAATATATGAGTTTAATACAAAACAAATCTGTTAACAGAGAAGATCTTGGTCCAGCATTCTCACGGACACAGCCACAGACGAGAAATCACGTCGGGGACAGCAGGGTGAGTTGAGCCAGTTTTTACTTGAGGTGTCTTTAAAGTGAGGACATGACAGTAACGTCCAACTAAAATATGTACATATATTTTAGGATGTAGTACATCTCTGGGAATAATCAATTTGGATGTAAAATAAACTGTTTTCAGAATATGGCTTTCCAAAAAAAGTTGACTCTTGAGGGATAAGTTGAGCCACATGGGGGTCGGTGACATCAATGGCATTTTATCATGCAAACTCAAATGGCAGTTCCCAACATTTAATTGGATTTAGTAGTGAAACATTGCAGCTATGTCTCCTAGTTGTTTTATATCAATGTATCGCTTTAAAGTCATCCTGTTTATCGTCATGTCCCGTGCCACCTGATGAATGGACTTTCCATTTTTGTACCTCTCCCACTACTCTGTCCAAATCCACAAGAGGAGTTGAAGTCTGTCTGTCTTCCATTTATAGAAGCATGACATGATGGTTTCTGGTCTAAAATACATAATGTCACATCATTTTGGTGATACATAAGAATGCCATCTAAAATTACAGTCAAATATCTGTCTCAACTTCCCCAGGTCTTTTGGCTCAAATTACCCCATTCTATCCCATCCATGTTCAGACACAAGAATCAGGACTCCTTGAACATAAAAAAACAGTTTTTTGATCATAAATGTGCTTATCACATATTCCATGGGCCTCTCTCCATTACAGGGTGAGTAAAATGGATTAATCTTCAGAAATGTGTGGTCACATGACCAATTTTTTCTATGTTTGCTGAGAAACAAGGGGTGGCTCAACTTCCCCACAGGCTCAAATCACCTAGTTCTTATACTATCTGCAGAGGGATAACAACATCAAAGGGTGTCTCAAAGGGTGTCTTAGGTCTTTATTATCAGGGGAGTCTCAAGACTCTCCATCTTATCTATTGTTCTGGACATGCTGACACTTTCTAACATAAAACATACCTAATCTGAAGGGCACTGAGGCAACTCAAGTCAGCACAGTAGAAGACTTTCTTCACCCATAAAACATCTTCCACATGAGGGGAATGCATCATAGGCTACTACT
The DNA here is from genome assembly GCF_021292245.1 of Micropterus dolomieu. Lineage (NCBI taxonomy): Eukaryota > Metazoa > Chordata > Actinopteri > Centrarchiformes > Centrarchidae > Micropterus > Micropterus dolomieu. Next base: position 19,017,059 of record NC_060168.1, read on the forward strand.
GAATATATTTTCATTACCAGTGATTTGCCAAACACTTGGCATTTTACTATTCTCTTTTTATTCTGTGATAATCACATGCATATTAAAAAACAAGGCAGCTTTTGATAATAAATAAATGTACAGTATATTGTGTGAATTCTCTGAACTTGCAAGGTGTGTGTTGTACATACTGTATGCATACAACAGCAGCAGAGAAGCAAATAGTGCCCAGAACATAATCTAACATGAGGCGTCTTGTTTACTGGCATCAAGTCTATTTAAAGCAAGCTAGTATTGATACCAGTTATCTAGTTATTAATGCTACTAGATACTAGCTAGTATTGAAAACGAGTCCTAACGCCTTCATCATTTTTGTTTATATTGGAGCTCAGAATCTCACATGATTGTCAACCCAAAAAACAAACATATATTTGCTTTGTCTTTATTTTAATGTGTTGGGGTTTTTCCTCCATCATTTGAAAATGGCAAACCAAATCCTCAAAGATAAATTAGCTTGACGCCGATGGCAGCTCAAGTAGGCTGGACAATAGAGTTGCTTTTCACCCAGACGTAATTATGAGCCTTTCCTGACTGGACAAACACTCCACTGTAAACTGGACTGTCAACTTTGCTTCTACTTTCCAAACTGGAAAAATATGGCTGCTGCAGTGTAACTGGTGTCAAAACCATCTGCAAAAAAATCTGCTTTGAAAAAATCTTTACTCCATTGATGCCATATGTGCTATTAGCTCTTACTAGTATTTATTGCTGCTGTTACTATTATCTATTGTCACTTATATATCTTTTACTGTATTGATGCTTTGTTGATGCCTGTATGTTGTTCCTCAAATGTAAGTAGCTTTAGATAAAAGCGTCTGCCAAATGAGTAAATGTAAATTTAAATGTAAATCACACTGCCCCAACTTCATTTCTGTTTCCTGGTCTATGCTGACACCACTTTACCCCCAATCACCACACCATCCGTTGTATTATTTTTAAGTTTTAATTTGTCACATACTCAACATATCTCTACATTGTGCAGTGAAATGCTGCCGCCTAAAGCAGCCTACTGTGCTTTGAGCATAGACTGTGCTTGACATAATAAAATAACAAAATATTGACCACATTTCAAAAGGACAATCCAGAAATATGTTATCCTGATATGCCTTTAAACATTGGTGTTGTTACAGTGTATAGGCAGCAGGCAGGTTTATATTGATGTATCTGATCTTCTTGCCTACATTTTAAAAGATGTGCCATTTTCAAAGAGGTGCCCCTGTCTGTCATAATAGGTAGCTGATGAATATCCCTAAAAAGTCTTCGGATTTACAAATGTTAGTCCTTAAATGGATTGTAAGTTATTGTAATCCAATGCACTTTTTGTGAAATTCAGCGAATATTTTCTCACGGTTTCTCTCTCCATTTTGCGAGTGCTCTGAAACAAAATCTGTTTTTCCTACACAGCCCTGGCTCTGTAAATGGAAAAAAAAGAAAGTGGTGTGGACCTTGCCACACAACATTGCTTCTGAGGGACCACTGAAAAGGAGGGGTGTATTTGTTTGACATCAACAAACCTTCTACAGAACCGCTTACTCATGTCTTTTAACTGAATCCATGGATTTTAACAAGCATCTACTCTGTTTCTTTTTAAAATGAAAAGGTGTCACTTGTTCTTGACTGTGGATTTACCTTCACAATTGACAAAATGACAATTGTGAAAGATGATAAAATTTACTTTATATTATTATTATTATTATTATTAGTAGTAGTAGTAGTATGGAGGACTGATCCTGACACATTCAGAAATAAATACAGAAATAAATAAATAAATGCTCAATAAATAAATAAGCATCCGATTAAATACACAAAAAAATAAAGTACATGTGTTATTTTACTTTTAATAGACGTATGTAACAGGTTTTATACTTCCTGTGAGTATAATCCAATCAATCTTATTTTCATACTGTATATCCGTTGTGTAATTTGATAAATGATGTTGTATGTGGTGCTCGCATCGTGTACTACTGAGACTTCATTGCCCTCTTCAGAGAAGACTGTCAGACTGCAACATGCGTCTTTGTAAAGAGAGAAACGGACAGAAAAAGTCTGTAACTCTGCCTGTCAGCTCGCTCTGCTCCCTTAAAATTGAATTTACCATACAGAATTGAATACGAGTGCACTCCAGATTTAGCTGCGGCCAGCTGACCGTGTGCTTCTCCCTATACCGCAGTTCTGTGTCCATGCATGCAGCAAACTGAAAACACTGTCTGTCAGAGCGTGAAAAGCAATGAAAAGAGAAGGAAGACATGGCTGGTTGTATTGTCTTCAAACAGAGCTGCTAAACACCTCAGCGCACTGAAGGAAGCCATCTGACTGTGTGAGGAGCAGCTAGTTGATGTGTGCAGGCAGAGAAGGCCTAGAGCTCTCCCGTCTGACTGGTCAACCAATAGGAGAGAAGTTCACCCCTTGAGACACAGCCCCTCCTCATTTGCATAATGAGGCAGAAATGTATACAGAAATGTAAAGGACAGGCAGAAATAAATACCATGGGTGAAAATAAATAGGGTAGAAAATGCAACGCAAGAATAAAACAGACAAAAATATTAAAACACACACATAAATAAATACATTTAAAAAAGAAGTAATTAATAAATGAAGTTGAAGATTATAACGGACAATAAATAAATAAGGTAATTAAAATAGACATTTATTTATGTACTTAATTTTTTTGTGTATTTAATCGGATGCTTATTTATTTATTGAGCATTTATTTATTTATGTATTTATTTCTGAATGTGTCAGGATCGGTCCTCCATAGTAGTAGTAGTAGAAGTAGCAGTGGCAGCGATAGTAGTAGATATACACTAAAAACACTGTGCACATCAAAATTACAGCTATACCCTTCAAGTTTAGGTCAAATGCCATAAGGTTAACATATTTGCGATGAAATGTGGCTTAGTTATTAAGTTTAGATGAATATTTTGCCCTTGATGCCAATTATGCAGGAAATAACCCATGCATATGATATGCCAGAACAGTTTAGTTACAGATGAGAAGTCAAATGAAAACAAACTACAAATAGGCCTACTATGATTTTACCTCCCAACTAACCTAAGCCTAATATTATGGGGAATCTGTCAGATATAACTTAAATGTCGCCCCGCAGTGAACAGTTAACTTTTATCAAGTATAGTTACCCATGATAAGCTCACCCCTCCCCGTTCATGAGGGGTCTGACCATGAGACAGACAGACAGGAGAGGAAGACAGTCCTTGTGGATCAATCTACGTTCATTCACACTGACAGTCGACCAGACCGATAGCGTTCCTCAGACGAGATGAATGATACTCATTCAGTGGTCTGATTTCCTGAAACTGTCACAGTGACCAGCCGTAGATCGTGAATTGTATTTAGCTTGCAAGCTAATGTTTGCTAACATTAAGCTGGCTCTGATACAGCAAACACTTATACCAGGGCAGCAGTTACTACCAGATAACTAACGTTGACGGATAGCCCAACAGCCCATTTCAGAGGTAATTATTGTACTTTTTACTCTACTTTACAGATTAAGGATTTAACACTGTATAACGAGACTATAAAATACAGTGAATAGTATTAAAGTACCTTAAATTCCCCAGCAGTATTAAGTCAGTTTCACCTCGATTAGCTGAGCTTACAATTCGGCAGTTAAGGGGAAAGTTAAGGGAAACTTAAATTGCTGAGCTTTTATCTAAATTGTACTGATGTGAACCAAAGACTGTGTGCGCGTGTTTGACATTTTAAGGAAACTCCTAAGGCTGTCTGAAACTCACTTTCGAATTTGTAAAAACTGGATTATATTTGTTAAAATGCAAAAAAGGGAGATTTTACTGTGGTTCATCGGCGTCGCCAGGTAATTTTTTTCGGGGCTTTAGCCTCGGATGTTTTGACTGTAGCCCCGAATGTAACCCAATAACAGCAACAAAAATATTTTCCATATTAATATGCAATAATTCTCATGACGCAGCCTGTCTCACAGGTCTTCAAAGAGCAGGGGCTACTCGCAATAATATTGCTACATTTTGTTTGTAGCAATATAATTGCTACACTGTTACTGGTGAAAATGTGCCACATACAAAAAGACTTTACTACTTCAGGTATGCCTACATGTATGAAGACTCTAGGGATTAAATTAAATGAGAAAAGTTGATATACAGGAGATCTGTCAGTAATACAGAATGCCTGAGAGCTTTACTGCATTATATCACACTATATTTTTTATTTTGAATTGCCACCTGAAGTTTGTGTTTCCTTTTAAATAAATAAAGACACTTTCTCAAAGGATGTGTAAAACTTATTTCACCTCTGCAGACAGAAAGAGAATATGTCACTCTTGTAGGTTCACTGTAGAAATTATCTAGGTGGTTCAACTTAAAAACTTAAGTTCAATTGCTGCCTTAAAAATGTGAGTAAACTCAACTTTAAGAAAAGCTCTGTTTCAACTCATGATGTTACGTTATACAATTTATTTAATTAATGATAATTTGTTGTTTGAACTTAATACTGTGAGTTAAAACAACTATCTATATTACATTGTGTAATATTACTGTACTCAGAACTGGCGGGGCTTAATCTATAAGTGGGTGGTATTAACTGGAAGTAAAATTTCTATCAGAACTTGCTATATTTATTAGAAAACCATTTACAGAACAGCCTCAGAACTGAGCTTCAGAGAATAGTAATTGATTTTTTTATATTCATATATTTATAGTTTATAACAAAACAGATATTGACACATTTTACTCTGATGATACTTATAGAAACTATCTGTACCGGATACTCGTTTTAACCGAGTACTTGCTAAACCCTAATAATTAGTTGATTATCTATATGTTCCCCTTCGAGGGAACGAGACACTGCGTCGGTTACGACACTATGGGAACGCCTCTAGGCGAAGCAGGTCTGAACGTGAATGAAATCACTCCAATCCTATTGGCTTGTTGCTAGAACGGTAAGGTGTGACGGAATAACCGGAGGAGTATAAAGCACACCTGTACACACTCATCATTAGCTTTTTTCTATTCAGCAGGCGCTCTGTATGTTGTTTGAAGAAAGCTCCAGTCCTACAAGCAGTGTGTCTTACCTGAAGAAAAAGTCTACCAGCATGTCCGGCAACCAGATGTACAGAAGGTGTGTTTTTTCTTGCCCTCGGTACATCACGGATGGAGATTCTCATGAGATGTGTGTCTCATGTTAGGGGATGGAGCACGCCCGGGCAGCTCTCGAGGGGGCTGCCTGCGCCCGTTGCGAAGCC
>NC_060168.1:19022430-19064930 GCF_021292245.1 Micropterus dolomieu
TAGATCACATCAAAGGAACCTTCTGGGAACGTCCTCTTAGTGGCATCAGCCACCTCAAACTGGACCTGAGGTAGAGCACATGCCATTACTGATTTTTAGAAACAAACAAACCATTAATCAGACCAATATCTTTGGTGTTTAAACCAATAGGATAAGGGAACATTTAGACATACTAATGGCAGCTTCTCAGTGATCGCCCGCTCCATAGCAATATCCACCATGTTGTCTGACAGGTCCAGGCCAAGCACTTCCACTCCAAAGGTCTGAAACATACCATAATCATAGCCATCATAATAGTGTTTTCAATCATTATAATCATTATAAATTCCCTCTATTATCATTATTAGTATCACCCTAACTACGGCCGATTGCTTGGCTCTTACCTTAGCCATGTAGAAGTCTCCTCCACCAATGCCACAGCCAACATCTAGAACCTTCTGTCCGGGCTTCAGGTTCAGCAGGTCCACAAACTCCTATTAGTACAAAAAAGGTAAATTCTTTGGTTTAATCAAAGAATCCAACAGCTGTCAAGACATTTCACTCAAAACCACAAATGTTAAGGAAAAGTCAGGGGATCTCCTAAATATTTTGGCAATCTATCCAATAGTTGAGATATTTCTGTCAGGACCAAAGTGGTGAGTACATTTATTTAATGCTGTTGCTAACTTCACAGAAAAACCACATGTGGTACATATGAAATTTAAAATGTGAAAACATGTGAAAAAATAATGTTTTGTACATGGGAAATGTGGTTTTGGGAAAATTTTCATGGTGTAATGTGTGAAGCCCATGTAAATTCTGAAGTTGCAGAAAAACACATACATTTTCCATTATTTTCCACATGTACTCTACATGGTACCACTTGTTATAACATGTGCAACACATGTCATCACATGTGGGCACACTGATGACATGGAAAACGTGGGAAATGTTTCTGCAACTTCAGTCACACAAGACATAAATTTGTTTACAGAACTTTTCACTTTTGAAATCACACCTCTTTATTCTGTGTTCTTTTTGTATCCCTTCTAAGAAGCACTTATTGAATCCTTCCAGCCTATTACTTTGGTATTTTCCAGACTTTATTCCTACCTTGGTGGTGCTGGGCCCGCCTGTGCTGATGTAACCAGCCCCAAACATCTTCTCATAGCGTAGGATCCCACGGCGGGTGTACTGCTGGTTGTCCAGGAACTGCTGGAAGGTGTTAAATGAATTCTGGGAATTCGAGGAGTGGGGAACCTTCTCCAGCAGCCAGCAGATCTGATTTCGATTGTTTTTCATCTGGAAAAGGATTAAGACGAGGGCAATGCCCAAAAGGATGGAGACGGAAGGGCAGGGAGTTATGGGGAGAAAGGAGAGTGTTAACTGCACATCCTCATGCATACATCACACATTGCTATGTCCTGCCACTTAAAACTTTCAGAAGACTTAAATGACTGTACCTCAATATAGGTCTTAACTTTCTTTTTCAACACCATCTCAAAACCAAACTTCTGGCCCCCCTCTGGCCCCTCCACTTGTACTGATGATACCATGTGGCTGTATTGTGCGTCAGAGCGGTAGCAGGTGGGGTTGAAGTCCCTCTTGGAGTCACCTTGGTAGATGTTAGAAGTTAAAAGAATCCTTCCCCTTATGTGTTTGTTAAGAAAAATATATTGTCTACTGTTGCTAAACATTCATAATCACCTGAGAAAGACTAATCAAGTTAAGAGCAGAACCTAAATCTGAACTGCAAAAATTCAATTCGTCATGTCCCTATTTCAATTTTGAAGACAGAGGCTTGCATTTAATGAGAATCTTCATTATTTTAATTTGCATCTTGAGTCAGATTCAGTTCTCACCAATGTTTAAATCTTTCTCACATGAAAGAGAGATGTGGACGTTTTATTGTTAGCTCAGTACCTGACCGGTGGTTGCAGGACTCCCTGAAGAAGAGAAAGCCACCGGGCCGCAGCCAGCCCAGCATCTTCTCCATGAAGGACTTCAGCTCCTCGTCACTCAGGTACATCAGCAGCCAGTTGGAGAAGATGAAGTCAATGCTGAGGACAACATTTAATGGATATGTTAAAATATAAGGAACAGTTTGTTTTATTTTAATTGATCTATTCTTCTTATGTAAAACAACAATGTCAGTATCTTACACTGCAAGTGCTGCACTGGCTGTGAATAATTGTTCAATGCCTAGGCCTTGAATATGTCTGTCTTTATGAAGCAACAGCAGACAGCCCATCAAGCCCCCAAATGAGGGACTTGTATGAAAAAAATGCAATGTTAGACATAATCATAATTAACACAAGTATAAACCATATTTACATTTTTGTTGTGAAACAAAACAACAAATTAAATTAAATTAAAAACCAAACTAAAATTGTTTTCTTTTGTCTAAATAATGCAAGTAGTCGGTCTGCTTTAATCCAACAATGTCTGAAGCTGTGCATGTAGCGTAAGGGTCTACAGCCATGCTAGTGGCAGTGTGAGGCTGTACTAAATGCTAACATCAGCAGACAAATCAAAATCCATCCAATAGTTGTTGAGATTTTTCAGTCTGGACCACAGTGGTGTGCTATTCCTAGAGTGCTGCTAAAGATATTAAGTGTTAGTAATGTACAGATATCTGAAAACACACCTGTTTTGGGGGACGTCCAGCTTTGTGACATCAGCTTGGATGAAGGTAGCGTTGCTATGGTGACCATTGTCCTGCCTGTTCCTCTCCACAAAGCTGTCCATGAAGTCGACAGCAGTCACATGGCCGGCTCTGGCCAGCAGGTGGCTGGTGTAACGACTGTAGAGACATTTGTCAGTAAAAGCACTTGTCTTAAAAGCAGACAGAACCAGTGAACAGAGCTTGTATTGAAGAACTCTTTCAAAGTATTGACTAACAAACCAGCTTGCATTCTTGTATAGAAATAAGGCACATTTTCCCACATATAGTCTTGTAGAGACAGGCTTTCCCTCCGTCTTAGATTGTTGTGAGCATGGCCTGATGTTGTCCACTGTGATTCTTTTGCTGGATTTCTGTCTTTGCAACAAGAGAGCATCATTGGCTTGTTTACAAAGCTTTTCTAAAGATCCTTTCACTTCTTGCGTGCAAATCAGGAGCTCATCAGACTCACTTTCATGTCTTCTGTCCTAAATTTAACAGATACCTTGAAAACCCTGGTCACACACAAATCTGCTCAATAGTGCTTCAATATGCTCACCCAATGCCAGCTCCCAGTTCCAGCACTCTGTATCCATCCAGGCAGGGCAGCATGGAGAGGATCTCGGGCAGCTCGTGCTGGGTCAGCTCCCTCGCACGAGAGTCCAGCATCATCTGCTCCACTGTGGTGACCTTGGAGTGCTCCTTCCAAAACTCTGTCATGCTGCTACGAGCTGTGAAGCACACAAGTGTCCAGATTAGGTCAGCAAAAAGGACACAAATTAAACCCAATAAATAAAATACAATATTCATTTTTACAGGAAGAAGAAAAAAATTTTAACTGTACTGCTTACACACAAAAAGGGAGGAAGGCTACATAGTTACACAATGATAATGAGACATACATATTTAATACATTTAAATAACAGTGCTGTAGGCTTTTAACCAACCTTGTGCTCAAGCAGCAGTCAAGATTGTGGATATTCATATGACAAACTAATATTTGTGTCTTAATTGCAGACATAGATCACTAAATACTAGTTTTAGTAATTATATTTCTTCTTGAATAGGGCAAAGTTCACGTGATCCCTTGGTGAAGTAGTTAAGAAAACAAAAACAAGTACATCATGTACTAATTATATCTGACATAAAATGTACATCAACATTTTTTTAAGAAAGTCAGAAGAAAGACAATAGGTGTTAAATCCATTCAACACTGAGATTTAACGTTTCAGCTAAAATTCCTAAAACATAAAATCTGTCTGAGACACAAATTAACCATGAGCAAGCAGTCTTAAAACATACAGGCATATGTAGAGACTATGCCGTGTAGAGTTTCAACATTGTCATTTTACACTTAACTGACACTTACTACCACAGTTGCAGATGTTTTGCATGCCTTTGTCAGTAGGGCATGAAGTATTGTCTTCTTCAATAACACAACAGATTTCACTTGCTTTGTCAAAAGGGAGATTAACAGATAACATAGTAACTGGAAATGTTTAAAATAAATAAATACAGTCCTGAAACCCTCAATGAAAAATGCTACAAATATTTTGATTAAAGTCATTCATCAGTTTTTTAGAGAGCCAAGAAAGCAATTAATCTGTAACTCAGATTCAGGACGTGATGCAGTAATGAACTGGTGGCTAAAAAAATGGTTTGTACTATGCCATTCATATTAAAATGAGCAAAAAAAGACACCTCATACCTCTTTCCATGGTGGTCTTCGATTGATTTGAACTTATTGTAAAATTAGTCTGCAGTACCCATGTTGTCTGGCAATTAACATCCTAATTATAGGTAAGTTACTATAAGAAATGCCTCTCTGACAGAGTGCAGTTTTGAACTTGTGTGGGTGATACTTAAATAACTGGGGGTGTGGTAGGAAACCATGGGCGTAACCACACATGCTTACACTTACAGGCAAATCACGTGACACATGCCGGCCATTTACAACAAACTTATTACAAAAGTGAAAATGTGTACAGTGGAATAAAATGCTTGTGCTAGTAAGTGTAAAATAGCCCAGTAAGTTACAGAAATACTGTGATTAAATAAAAATAAAATAAAATAATAATTAAATTAATAATTAAATTAATAATAATTAATAATAATGAAATATATGAAATATAATACATTTAAATATACAGTCTATGATTTAAATACTAATATCTTAAAACATGTGCACATTTCTACTTTCTTAAAGATGTCTGCATCAGCCATGATTTTTAGACCAGACCCATTTTAAATATATGTGGCACTTTCTTGTCACAAATAGTGCACCTTGCTGTGTTTTTATTTACAGGTGAAAGTAGCGACACCACGCTGTTTCATTTTCTCACAAGTTTGATGCAGAAGTGTGTTGTTTTGTTTTCTCAGTGCTTCATTTTTATATATTTCAACTGTTTTATGTGTTTCAAGTGTTTCAACACACTACATCAAATTTGAGTGAATTATTAACTTCATCAAAATAAAAAAATTGAAGGTTCACATTTCTATAGAAAGCTTATATTTCTGTTATTTCAGTTAATTTTCTTAATCTGCAGCCCTCACATAAAAGTTTATAAACAATCATTTAAGTAAGGAAAATGTCTATTTAACGCCATAACACACCTAACAGAGTAGAATGCGGCACAGTCAGTAACATACAAGGAGAAGGCCAACCGGTTTGGTTGTAACCCCAGGCAGGGTTTTGAAAGTCAACCTGACTAGAAAGTCATGATTCCTCAGAGACAATCAGTGGCCTGGAGACCTGCCTGACGAGTTCCTTCAAAAACTTTGAGCATGTGTACCTGTTTTGAAGGTAAAGAGTAGTCACACCAAATGCTGATTTGATTTAGATTTTTCTTCTTTCTTCCACTTTTTTATTTATCATTTAACAAAATACAATCTATTATTATTGTCTATTTTTGAAAGGATTTTTACTTTAAAGAATTTTTTCCACATCTGCCAAATGTTTGCCCAGTACTGTATATACAGCTACATCTTAATATATTAGAGAATATTGTATAAAAGTTCATTTTTCCCCATACTTTAATTCAAAAAGTGAATCTTTAATATATTCTAAATTCATTACACATTAAGTGAAATATTTCAGTCCCTTTTTTGTTTTAATCTTCATGATCACGGCTTACAGCTCAAGGAAATTAAAAATCCATATCTCATAATATTAGAATAAAGAATGTATAATATTCAATTCAATTCAATTCAATTTTATTTATATAGCGCCAAATCACAACAACAGTTATCTCACAGCGCTTTTCATAAAAGAGCAGGTCTAGACCGTACTCTATGATGCTATTTACAGAAGCCCAACAGTTCCCACCAAGAGCAAGCACTAGGCGACAGAGGCAAGGAAAAACTTTAATTGAAATGTTGAGCTGAAGAGCCTTTAATCTTCAGCCTTGAGAGGATTGTCAAGCAAAGCCTATTCAAGAACTTGTGGGAGCTTCACAAGGAGTGGACTGAGGCTGGAGTCAGTGCATCAAGAGCCACCACGCACAGACGTGTCCAGGATATGAGCTACAGGTTTTACATTCCTAGTGTCAAGCTACTCCTGAACCAGAGACAACGTCAGAAGCGTCTTACCTGGGCTAAGGAGAGAAAGAACTAAACCGTTGCTCAGTGGTCCAAAGTCCTCTTTTCATTTGGAAAAAAAGTTCCCAGAGTCTGTAGGACGAGTGGAAAGGCACAGAATCCAAGTTGCTTGAAGTCCAGTGTTTCCACAGTCAGTGATGATTTGGGGTTGCCTCAGTGCCAAAACAACTAGTTACTGGTTTGCTGATCATGGTGTTACCAAGATTGATTGGCCAACCGACCCCATTGAGAATCTATGGGGTTTGTGAAGAGGAAAATGAGAGACACCAGAACCAACACTACAGACCAGCTGAAGGCCACTATCAAAGCAACCTGGGTTTCCATACCAACAGCAGTGCCACAGGCTGATTGGCTCTCTGCCACGCAGCATTGATGCAGTAATTTGTGCAAAAGGAGCCCCAACCAAGTACTGAGCGCATAAATAAACCTTTTTTAGAGCTTTTCATCTTTTCAGAAGGTCAACGTTTCTCTATTATACCTTCTTTATTGTAATATTCTAATATTTTGACATAAGGATTTTTGATTTCCATGAGCAGTATAAGCAGTAGTCATCAAGATTAAAACATTTCAAAATTTCACTTAATTTGTAATGAATTTAGAATAGCATAACCCACCTAATTTATTGAGACAGGTCACCAGCTCTGATAGGCTGCTCTACAGCCTCAATACCATCCACTTTCCTTTTCCTCTTTCCCCTTAGATTCATCTCTTTCACCCCAAGTTGAGAACCACAGGTTTATCTAGAATGTTGAATATTTATGAACCCACGAAGTTGCTTATCTTGTATTTCTACAGTGTTGTATTGCTGATTTTACTAAAGTATAAGATAGTGAGTACTTCTGCCACCATACATGACTTTATTTTTAACTGAGCCTGTTGCTTTTGTTACTAGGGCTGAGCAATTAATCAAATTGTATTTTCAATTAGCTTCCAATGATTAAGAAAACAAGATAATCAAGATAAAAAGATTGTGCCGCATTCTGTTTCACAAAAATGCTCTCCTTTTTGTCTTGTGGTATAAACCCAGCACACCCCTTTCCTTTACAGCAGTGGCTCTTGCCTCTCCCTAAAGGCCTAAAGTCACTCTCAGCCTGGCTGTGATGTTTAGTTCAGCTTGACCAAGATGACCGGGTGTTATTACTGCTATGACTTGTTAGTCAACATTATTAACTTAAGCCTATGGCATTTTATACTGCATATATTAGCCTAGCAGTGGGCTATTTTGGATTTTTGGGGCAATACATAAATAATAATTTTCCCTGAAAATATGTCGTCTACTTCGCTGCATATTGCTCCAAAACCTGTTTGTTTATATAGTACAGCATTAATGGTGCCTTCACAAATGTGCAGGTTACCCATGCCATGCGCACTAATGCACCCCCATACCATATGGACGCTGGCTTTTACACTGTGCACCCATAACAAGCCGGATAGTCCCTGTTCTCTTTAGGCCAGAGGTCACAGCCATCCAATACTGGTTTTCGGCCTTGTTCCTTGTGTAGAGATTTCTTCTTATTCTCTGAATCTTTAAATCTTTAAATATACAATGAAATCCCCAGAGCCTTTGCAATTTTTAGTTCAGAAACATTATTATTAAATTTCTGAATTGTTGGAAAGACCTAGCCTGTCTGGGATGCTCTTTTTATAGCCAGTCATATTACTAACCTGTTGCCATTTAACCTAATTAATTAATTAATGTTCCAACAGTTGTTTTCTTTTAGCATTACACAACTCTTCCAGTATTTCGTTGCCACTGTCTTAACTTTTTGAAATGTGTAACTGGCATCAAATTTAAACCGGGCATGTAGCCTAATTCTTAAACAATAACATTTCTCAGTTTCAACATTTGATAAATTTGTTATTTTCAGTTGATTTTGGGGCTTTAATGCTTTGCACATCCTCACATTTTGTGGACATTTTATACTGCATGCTAACGTTTTTGGAAACGGGGATGTATCAAAGCCCAAATAAGCTGGGAGAATTTAGTAAATGTACTTAAATGTATTCTCATAGTTTTGTTTATGAACTGGTAATTCCTGTCTCGGCCTTGTTGTGGCAGTAACGGTGCAGAAGTTTAAGTTTTGACCGCGTCATAAGAAGAAAACAAGGAAGCGCCTGTGCAGCAGCAGTAGCTCTGGACAATGATTTTTAACGGCGAGAAGTAGCTGTCCGTTGATTGTCTTTTGAGTGGCGTGTAAGGTGAGACGAGGCACCGCATTTTATCCATCACATGTCAGTGTACCTAACCGGTAACACGTGTAGACACCCTGTTTTAAAGAGAATGAGAGTTAGCTAGCGTGTGAGCAGGTGAAGTTAGCATGGTAACTTTGCTAGCTCGGTTAGCTGTAGCCACAACCGTTATTTATGCACCGAACGTTCGTGGGAGTCCGTTCCAATGTTCGAAAATAATGACGTCTTCTAATTATGTCGTCTGGTTCCTAGCAGAACCCAGAGCCCTTTAAAGAGGCTCTCGCAGAACGTATGAGCAGAACCCGACTCTGGACTCCAGCTAAGCGACAGGACCTTACGACAGCAAAGAGGCAGTAGTGAAAATGAAACGGTATCGTTAAGTGAATTGGAGGTGGTTGCTGATGTACCAAACTAAAATGATTGATCATCTGAAAATCATTTTTATGTAGTGTCGGTATGACGTTCCCTGTATCGGAAGAAGGATAGCTAAGTTATGTAACATAATTAACCTCTAACGTTAACCTTAACGAAATTCTCTTAGTCACAGAAAGAAACACGGCAGTACAAGTAAGGTTAGCAGGTACACGCAGAGATTAGTTGGCAACATTGAAATAGTGAGACGGTATTAGTACTATGCGATGTAACTTAATGACTCCACTTATCTTTTCCGTAAAGTCATTGCTAAATGGTAACTGCTAATGTGGATTGGTCCATCTGCCAGATACCAAATCCATTTAAAGGGACACCCCAAAAATTTAGTATTGTACCACCATAAACTATCAAGAGACATTTATTATAATTAATGGTCAGATATTCTGACATTTAGTCCCTAGTATGGGTCAAGCTCCAAATAGTTGGATCCTACAACTCCCATAATGCAGCTTGATAGGACAGGAGACAAAGCAGATCTGTTTAACATTGAAAAATGATAGACATTTACAGCACTGGAAAGGGAATGCTGCTAACCCCTTCCAGCCTGGTGATTGCCCTTGTCTTATAAACCACTAAAGACAGCCTGTATAATAGGGATGTCACCAGATGCCCCATGACACGATACTAAACGATACTTGCGCCACGATACACTATTATTGCGATTTTGAACATATTGTGATATTTTGCAATTTATTACCTTTTTTCCAACTTCAAATTATGACCCCAAAGTAAAGCTATGTCAACATCTGTTTACTCTAAGGGCCCCTGTTCACCAAAGCATTTTTTGCCAGCTGAAAACACCAGCTGCTCTTCTAAAAATGCCCAGCAGGTAGCGCTAGTGGGCATTTTTGAGGCACAGCGGTTTTTCTGACTGCTTGATGTTGCAAGTAGTTCTATCTAACTTTACTGGATGTAAAAATGTCAACACAGAGTAGAGTACTTACTCTTAATGAAGAGAAGGCTGAAGCAGGGAGAGAGAGAGAGGACGGACTCGCCTTATGTGGGTTCATGAGATTTCGTGGGCGAGAAAACATCTCTTTGTAGGTTGGACGAAGCCCGGTTCCAGGATAGTAACAGTTGCTACGGTGTGGTATTTGTCGCGCCCCTCCTGGACTGTGATTGGAAAAAGTGCCGGTGACAAAGTTGAACATTTTTGAACTCTCTGGGACCGTAAAAAAACGTTCAGCGCCCCGTCACGCTGCTTTTTACCATGCTGTAAAAACGCAGCGCTCCCATTGGAATTAATTGAAAAAAGCTGACTGTTTTGGTGGACAAGGGCCCTAAATAGAAAAATATGTCTATATGTTTGTTCATCTCACTATTTCAGTCCACTAGATGTTGCTGTAGAGTTTTCTAGCGGACTGAAAAAGCTACAGATTTTATTCTTCTAGTACCAAAAAGTTAAATTCTCATGTGCAATTTATATAACAAAAGATCGATACTTGGCTTCTGTGTATCAATGCAGTATTGCCATGGAAAACATCGCGATACTATGCTGTATCAATTTTTCCCCCCACACCTACTGTATAGTATTCCTTGTGACTAGTAAACTGATGTGTAAATCAGTGGAGAGCCTATTTACTTAAAGGTGACAAGAAGGAGCAAAGGTGACACCAAGACATGCGGTTGTTGTGATGTTAGCTATAGTAGCGGGAGAGTTGAAAGGGTCGCTCTCTGGAGCTGCTGTGCTGGCTCTGGGACCGTCTTGTCCTTGTTGCATGTTAGCTTCACAGCAGCATGTGTATCAACATTTTGCTAATACACAACTTAGCTAACATTAGTTACATTATTTGCTGTGTAGTTTTTTGCTCTATATCATCATGGTATTTGTCATGGTATTGAATTTCTCCAAAATCACTTACTCCACCTTTTAAACCAGTGTATTGGATTATTGGATTGGATAAGCTTGAACAGATGTTCTCTATAATGTGTCTGAATTTATATGTAACATTTATCTACAGCAGCTTCTTAGCACATTTATTTACATTATTAATCTCAACAGCTAACTGTGGAAATGGAGGCTGGAGGAGGAGAGGAGAGTATGGAAGTGCAGGGGGCAGCTGCAGCAGCAGCACCAGGCTTTTCTGGACACCGACAGACTAATGCAAAGCCAGTTTGGGCTTCGCTAGAAGAAGCAGCCCAAATGAAAACAGAAGGGAACGCTTTCTACAGGGAGAAGAACATTCGTTCAGCAATCGGGCGTTATCACCGTGCTCTGCTGATCCTCAGAGGCCTCGACTCTGATGTGATGACGCCAGTGAAAGGGTTTGGACCTGAGAGACCTGCTCTCACACCTGAACAGGAGGCTGTACTAAGAAGCACACAAGTGGACTGCTACAACAACCTAGCTGGTAAATAAAACATCATAACCATGCAAAGTCAAGGGGTTAAAAGAGTGCTACAATATCCAGCTTAAGTGAAAATACTGTTATTTGACTTAAATATATCCCAGGTTCTGTTAAAATCTATTCAAGCAGTAGCTCTTCAAAAACTATTCTATCAGTATCAGTTAAGTAGTCTCATGTAGTCATAGAGTCCTTTAGCATAATTATTTTCTTGTGAACATGCCCACCAACAAATCCTTCTGCAATTCAGAGATTCTTCAAAGACGTGACTTCCTTTCTAAGAGAGCGTTTTCATTGATTGCCTTACAAGGGAAATTGGCAGCTGGGTACAGCATGTACAGTATTTTCTAATATGTATATGTCTCTTTCAGCCTGTTTGCTGCAGAGACAGATTGTTGACTATGCTCGTGTGCGGGAGTACAGCCTGCGGGTACTGCAGTGGCGACCAGGTGATGTCAAAGCACTTTACAGGGCGGGAGTAGCCACTCTGGAGATGGGAGATGCACAGACTGCTAAACAGTACCTTGCCCAGGCCTGCAGAGACCAGCCTAATGGTAAGAAAAGAATGAGTACATCAGGGTCATCCACAGTCGTCCATATGAATGTGATGTGCTGATGGCAATGTAGAGAAATCAGCAGCTGGAGTTTTGTCATTGTCTACATAGGTCAATGACAGTACTGTTGTGCAATAGAAGTGTTTTGGCAGCACTCAAAACCCAATACAAAATCCATGTAGTTACATGAGTCAGTGAGAGGAAAATAGAATTGAGCCTGGAAAATACACACGGGGTCGCAGCAAAATGTGTAAGGGGCAAGTGAAGTGATAGCTGTTACGTGGCTTGTTGGCTGTAGACAGCTGTAGGAAGCATACCTTTATTTATAGTTTATCTAGTAAATAACCTTAGAGCAAAAAAAGAACATTTGTCAAGATGCTTTTGTCTCTGACCCAGCAATCAAGACGAAGAGTGATGTATTTATAACCTTAAAGACATACTTAGACATTTTGGGAAATGTGTTTATTCGCTTTCTTGCCAAGAGTTAAATGATAAGATCAATACCACTGTCATATCAGTACGTTAAAATATGAAGCTACAGCCCGTTAGCTTATCTTAGCATGAAGACTGGGGAAACGGCTAGCCTGGCTCCAACATAATCCGCTTACCAGCACCTCTAAAGCTCACTAATTAACATGTTATATCATCACAGATTAAACGAACAGGATACAACTTTTAATACCTCTTGTATTATCTGTTTCAGAAAAAAATATTTGATGCTCTGCAAATACAGAGCCTGCTAAGACCAAAATGCAATCTTTATCCTTATTTCATGAATCGATTTGTCAGTTCATTCATTTTCCGCACACTTTTGCTGGAGTATGTTGCATGTAAATAAAGTTTTCTTTTTATTTATTTATGTTTTGCTCCTTGCTGATTTTCACTCAAGAACATTTGGCTCTGTCACAGAAATTGCTGGATAAATCATATCCATACATGTAATATCCCTAGCAGAATTGACCCTTCACTAAGCCACGCCCACCTTAGTTACTGTTGCTAAGTCTGACAAACTGTCGGAGCTGTTAACTTTTATCTCGGCGCTGCCGCTATCTATTACCGCACTCCCCAGATAAATATTGACAAATTTGTTGGAAAATATGATCTCAGAAAGAAGCAGACAGTTTTGCAGTTGTGAACCACCGCATCCCTGACAATTGAAGAAAGGTAGAAAATGACTCCTTTTGCATTAGAGGGAATGGAGCGCAGCCAAGTGTCGGACCTCTGTTAGAGCAAGTCCTATACTGCGCTGTGATTGGCCAGCCGCGTGTTCGGGCCGTGGCTTAGTGAAGGGTCAATTCTGCAGATTATATCTTAGCCTCCTCCAGCGTATTTGAACATATGTGGGATAAAGGAAAGTATGCCTTTCCAAAACAAAACCTCTTCATTTTTCTTCTGTCGCAGATGCCAACGTGAGGAAGCACCTTCAGAGGGCTGAGGAGAAACTGAATCGGGAGTTACAGAAAGAGAAGGCCATGTACCGAGGCATGTTTGCACCCAGCCTGGAGAGCAGCTCCGGAGAAGGGATTAACCAAACCAACAGAACTGGTGAGGGAGTTTAGCCTGCCAGCTCAACTCGCCAAATAAAGCCTCAACCTGAGCGAGAGAGACTGCTCAACCTCAGCGGATCACAAACCAACTGAAGAATGTTCACACATCTTGAATTACTAATGTTACTGTGTCTCCTGTAGATGTTTTTGGGGTGAGCATAGTAAAGTAAGAACTGTACATTATACAGAGTACTGGAATGTGGTTGGTAAAGATGTCGCTGCTGAAAATAGAAAGGAGATGACTGGTAAGTTAGTTTCCTAGCAACACAGAAACGGAGCCGGTTTTTAGCCCAAAGGAGCAAGAGTTTGGATATTTTACAAAAATGCTTCTGAAAGTTTAAGTGAGACTCTTATGCACTACTCAAAGTTCTGATTATGCCTTCATGATTGCAGTTATCTGATTAGTGTTGTGAATGTTGATTTTGTGAGTTTTCAAGTAAAATATTTTTTATAAATGATGTCACAGCAAAAGTTATTTAATTGAAAAACATTATATAATGTAGGTATTTCAGGCACGGTACATGTTAAGATATAAGTTTATTTTATTAATGGTAAGCCATGTGAAGCCACATTTAGTCAAATAACTCATCAATATTTTAATAATTCAATATTCTTTTGAAAATCCTGAGCACAATATCAAGTTAAAGAGTATTTGCTTGGTTTTGGTCATTATTTGGCCAATATGATTGTACTGCAGAGGCAGTATTGCCCATCAACAAAGAATATCACATTCTCACAATAGCTATAATCACTGAACAAGTCACAGATCAGCATGCAGAAGAGGAGTGTACACAAACACATTCATACTCATGATTACAGGAGGATTCAACCAGTATGTGATGTGAAGCTGTTCATAACTAAAATAAGGAGTTAACATTCAATATCTTTAAGTTTGGCTACTTTTTAGCCACAAAAGGAGCCCAGAATTGTGTCCCTGTTAAGATGCCAAATCCTTTTAAACCACTCACACTGGAAAAACTCCACTGAAACCCAAATTAATGAAGTTCTTTGCAGCTCCTAAAAGGAATTTTTCACCCCTAAATGAAGTTGTCACCTATGTCCTCTTCACTGGTATTCCTCTGTGGGCCTTACTACATCCTACAGCATTCTCGCTTGCTACTGTAGGGTGCAAAATTGAGAATAATACTACGTCAGTGAGGAAAGACTTTGAGAGACAATGCAATAGGCTGGCTACAAAGCCCTCTGATTATTTTTGTAGTTTTTGGGGGGAGCTATAAAAACTGGATGTCTTTAGAAATGTACAAAACATTACTATAATGATGATGTGAGCCAATAACACAATTAATGGGTTTTTACAGGCTTTATGTGCCTGAGAGGAACATCCATCATATTGGTGGCAGAAGGTGGTGTTAATGTGATATGTTATGGCCAGTATTATAAAACCAGTGTATCTGACTAATCAATCAAAAGTCTTTGAAGCTTGAGAATGAAAAATGATGGCACTTCTTCTACATGAAATTTAACACCAACCGTCACTTGTGTTCTGAACGTTAACACGTGGAAGATGATGATGTTCATTTATTTTACAAGGGTCACTTTTTGGAGGGCTTCCGTTTGAGACTCAGGGACCTCATGGAGCCAAACACTCTCCTCCCCAAGTCCCTCAGTGAACGAGAGCGCTGGAGGGGCACCCGTGGAGGAGGCGATGGAGAAAAGGAAGGGGAGGAGAGAGGGGAGAGGGAATGGCAGCTGCCTTCCAGGCTCTGAGAACGAGAGAGGTTAAAGAGGCTGGCGGTGGAGGACAGGTGTTTGTCTTCCTCCTTTGCTCTCAGCAGTCTGACCCCTTCATCTTTGCCGATGTACATGCCACCTTGCCCCACATCTAATGAGGAAACCCAGTGTGCCCGCTTTGTGGGCCCCTCGCTGTGGTTTCGAGGCACAAGCAAGCCTTGGGACTCACTCCTGAACAAAGCCCTCCTGGAAAGCCTGAGGCTGGTGCTGCGTCTCTCCCCTTCTTCCTTCCCTCTTTTTTTTGAGAAGATAGGGGAGTTTTCTACTTTTGGCCTCTTGTCATTACTGCTGGACGAAGACTTCATCCTTCTATGCTCCCTCCTCCAGCTTCCGACGCTGTTCCTCCTCCATCCGTAGCCATACTCCGCTCGGTCCATCTCCTCCCTTTCGCTTTCGAACTCCTTGCCCCGGAGGCGTCCCTCAAAGCCCCTCCAGAGTTTGTTGGAAGTCTTCTTGGGTGTCTGGGCTGCTGACCGCTCCTGGTTTTCATCCCAAATGGAGCTATAGTCCTCTCTCTTGGCGTAGCTGCTTACTGTGGCTGCCCTGATCAACTTGTGGGAGGCATGCTTTCCTCTATAAAGCCCCTCCCCATCCACCCTCTTCCACCCGGCGCTACCCCCACTTCCTCCCCCACTCTGCCGTAGTGAACCACCCCTTGGTTGGATACCGCCATGCTCCAAAGGAGAGCTCCTTGTATTGGTGCGAGGCAGGGAGCACTGGAAGGGCGCATCCCTTCTGAAAACAGAGAGTGGAGTGGCAGCCAAAGGGGATGGCTGGAGAGGCCTGGGAGGAGAGCGGCCCCTGGGGGTGGGGCGGGAGGCAGGGGAGGAGGCGGTGGACGAGGGCGCGTCGGATGAGGAAGGGATCTGCTGGTAGTGGCAGTGTGAGGAGTAGTGGGGAGAGGGGATATGGATGGACTGATAAGGGTGTATGGGGCTGCTGGAGTGTGAGAGAGGAGGGGTGAGACTGGACTGAGACTGTGGAGAATGGGTGACACTGAGAGACAGCTGTATTGGTCTCTGGGGATTCAGGTCGGTCAATCTAGTATAGTCATGTGACTGATCTGTCTGGGCTGTCAGGCGAGTTTTACTGTGACCCCTCACCTCGCCTGCAGTATCTGTTTGAAAGCAGTCAATGTCGAGCTCCACACCTTGTTCCATCAGTCCAACCACAACAGCCCTAGAGAGGCCAGAGAGGCGGGAGATCTCCCCCACCATGGGAGAGTCTTCACTTAGCTTGGGACTGGTGTTGGACTCTTGGATCAAGCTGCTGCGTTGAGACCCAGGAGCTGATCCAGAATTTGTACCAAAAACTGATGATCCAGTCTCAGGTGGAGCACCGCTGCTCCAGTCTAAGGAGCGACAGAAGGCAGATGACCCAAATCCAGAACTGGATCCAGACCCTGAAGTGACCTCCAGGGAACTGCGGTGGCTCAGGCTGCTTGGACATGTTGAAATGCGAGGGCGAGTCCTAAGTGCAGGGGTGGGTGTAGCAGAGAGTGATGTGGCAGAAGCTGTGGAAGCTGCAGCGAAGTCACTCCTCAAAGCTCCACAACTGCCATTTTTGGAATTGTCCACCAGTGCCCGGCTAGAATTTAAACCAGGGGTCAGGTTCAAGTTGAGGTTGAGATGCAGATTTATGTTCAAGTCCTCTCCGGTTGCTGAAGGAAGGTTACCCAGGTTGATTGAATTCCTAGTGGCTTTGTTCCCCGTAGTGCTGAGGCTGACCCTGGCAGAGTTTCCTAGCAGTGACTTACAGGGAGTCATGCTGAGGTTACTGCGGCTCTCAAAGGCAGAAAGGGACTGGGTGGAACCGTGACTTTTGCCAGGGATACAAAGCCCTCTGTGCTTAACTAGACCAGGGGTGGCAGCTGAAGTGAGATCAGAGGTGGAGGAGGTTACCCGTCGGTGGTACTGGCGAGCCAGTCGAGAGATGTACTGCTCTAGCTGTGTGAGGGAAGCCGGGGCAGGGGGCTGGCGAGGCTGGTGAGGCTGGAGAGGCAGAGTTTGATCAGCAGTGGACTCTTGTGGTTCATCTAGTTGGGGTCCTTCAGGGCTTGAAGAGGCTGAAGGCTCCTGGCTCTGTGAGGTGAAGAGGGGGCTCTGGAGGGCGACGGCATGCAGCGGGCTGGGGTAGGTGTACACCTCTTTGGTCCGACGGGACACCAGGTCTGTGCAGTAGTGAGGATCCAGCTGGGGTTTTGGATGGAGGGAGGAAGTGAAGGAAGAGCAGGTGGGATCGATAAGCCGGAGGAGAGAAGAAATGAGGGAGTCGCTGAGTCCTGAGCAGAGGTCAGACAGAAAGCTCAGACCAGTTGCTTCAAGGTCACTTTGGACTGTAAGAGATGAGAAAAGAATTTCAGATAAAATACTACTAATTTTAGATTATCATTCCCAAATATTTATACATTCATCTCTTTCCAGACATAAGAGCTCCACTGATGTCAGAACACTGCTTTGAACCATTTTCAGTTGACCTTTTTGAACCAGCTTAATGTGACTGCTGCAGATTCATATTTCCATGGATCCACAATCTGCACCAGCTTACCTGAAACTGGTGTCCCTTCTGTTGGTTTGTGGTCTTTCTGGCTGTTCTGCAGTGCAGAATGCTGGTGCCGGTGCTGCTGCTGCACTGCACCTTCTGACCACAGGATGTCAGTGTTGTCAGCAGACAGAGGAACCTGCTCCCACAGCTTCA
Source organism: Micropterus dolomieu (assembly GCF_021292245.1). Taxonomy (NCBI): domain Eukaryota; kingdom Metazoa; phylum Chordata; class Actinopteri; order Centrarchiformes; family Centrarchidae; genus Micropterus; species Micropterus dolomieu. The sequence goes on from NC_060168.1 coordinate 19,040,186, forward strand.
GGGGTCTGGCCGGTGGCGCCAGTCCTCCCTGAGCAGCTTCACTGGACACAGAGTAGCAAGAGTCCGAGAGAGAGCTCCCGCTCACTGAGTAGAAACCTTGACAAAAGAAGAGGGAAGAAAGATACAGAGAAATAAATGCTATGTAATAACTGTACATGAATCTTCTGCTAACATCCAAGTGAAAATATCCAACATTTTTTCTACTCAAGAATGCTAAAGATGTTGGCTGGAAAATAGGGCTCGCTAGAGTCCTCTCTGGTTGTGATGTAATATACTTACCATTATTTCATTTGCATTATTTATTCTCTAAATTTGGGATTTGACTTGAAGATTAAGCTATTTTGAAATAATGACTTTCAGGGTTTTAGATTTGAGCTGAATTACATGCCAAGTTTTCAGATAGCCTCTACAAGAAAGTAAAGAATAGTATAAAAGCAGGCATGCATGAGTGCAGAGCAGGGAGAGGAATGTTGGAGTTGGGTGTAGAGACACAGAGACCAGAGACACAGAGACCAGAGCTACAGTGACAATGGATAAGAGTTTGGCAACAAAGGCTGAAAAGTTAACAGTGAGAGAGAAATTAATGAGTCAGTGCCAAGTCAGAGTGCAAGTAAACACAAGTAAAAAGAGCATGGTTAATGTTTAATTGTTCTTCAATTACACAAGGCGAGGTGTTGTTATATCAGAAGGTGTCACAATGTTGGTTGTTGTTCAGGTCAGTCATGTTGGCCACTGAAGACAAGTGTTTAGGTATGTGTTTACCTGAACTAGGTCTGGAGTCACAGTCCAAATGGACTATACCACTAGGGTCTGGTGTTGGGGGAGAGAGCAGTTCAGAGGGGGTGTCCCAGGACAGAGTAGACCAGCGTGAGTTACTCCCCCTGCCAGATGAGGAATGGACCGTCCCTTCGCCTGAATTACTGCCACAGTCCTCAGGGCAGTTCTGACAAGGCAATACCACTATATCTGAGGGGGACGGAGCCTGAAAAAAAGAAAACATGGGACAGGTTAGGCTTGAGCAACAATAATTAAATTAAATATCTTTGACCAAAATATCTAAATACTGTAACTGTGACATATGCTTATACAACATGACAAATCTATGCAAAATTAAAAATAAAATAATAAAATCTTATGTTCACTGCAGCAAACTATGTTCTACTGTTTTGCATTATTTTACATAGAACCTGTAATAACTCATGAGTTTTCCACTACAGTTTACTTTGAATCACTACTTTCGGCTTTTTTTTACAATAACTTATCATCACAAAATAGTTAGACTGTTAGGTTTTCTCATTCTGTTTTCAGCCATACTTCAGATGTTTATTGTATGTCGTGTATTGTGTGCTTTTGTGCTGTATGTGCCTGACAATGTAGCATAATGGTGTCCAGTATGCTGTTTTCTTTTCTAACATTAATGTTATCTTCTCTTTATTATTGCTTCAGCAGGTTTATAAACTTTTGTGATTTTAATCTTATATCCTTTTTGTCTTTTCAGGCGACTTTAAAACATCTATCCAGGGTTTACACTTTAAAAATAGTATTTACATCAATGTTGATGCAACAGTTATTTAGATGAAACCGTGTAAGAAGTTTAGAGGGGAAATGTCTAGCTTACAGCTCGTCTGAAACATGACATGTGGCCCCGACCAGACATTGCTTTATTACAAGGCATCACAAGACAATGGTTTATTGTATTTTATAAGTTTATCGTGTTTGGGTTTTTTTTAAGTAAAAAGTACAACATCTCCTTCTGAAAAGTAGTGGAAGTAGAAAATAGCATCAAATGGAGACACTTCAATTGTACTTCAATTGCGAGGCGCAATATGACCCGTATGAAAAGACATGGAGGGTTGAACGTCCATGATATCATTTACCAGAATGACGCTCTCAGATGACATCACATCGCTTACCAGAACAGTCAGGAATAAGGCCCCACACACAACAGCAACAATAACAATCGCCCCATCAAGTTAGCAAAGTGCCTCCATTTCCTAGATTAGTAGAGCTTGGTAGAGTAACCCCCCCCCCCAATTATCCTCCAAATCCCCTACCCACCCCTCCAGGACAGCAGCTCCTGCATTAGACTGATCGAGCCCAGACAACAGAAACACTGTGAGTGGCACTGATCAATCCTCTTGTTGCTGAGGAAACAATACAGGTAGTGACTCACTGCTGGGCGACGGGGGGGGGGTTAGAAGATAATGGGAAAAGACAGATGACGTAACAAAGAGCAGCCGGAATGGCAGAAGGGAAGGGGGGTGGGAGGTGGTGGGGTTTACTGTGGAGAAAAGAAGTGGGAGAAAGAGTTCCAGACTTTGACCTGTCTTATCTCCTCTCTTCCTCTCTGAGATCAGGAGCTTCATCTCACTACTGTCCCCTGCTTTTCTATTTTTCCCCAGTAAATAAAGTGAGTCGTGGCTGAGTGGGTGACCAAAAAAAAAAAAAACAAGTGAGAGGGACAAAAAAAGAGACCGAGAAATAAGAGAGTGAGTCACTGAGTGAGTGAAGGCAGTGAAGGGAGGGTGAGGTGGGGAGGGGGCGAGTGGTTGCCGGGTGAGAGAGAAGGGCATCTTGAAGGACCCCAACCTCCCCCACACTCTCCCCTTGACAAATAATCCCCCCCCCCCTTCTGTAATATCCTTTGAGCCAGCCACCCCGAACTCACCATAGCTACAGCCGCTCTCTGTAACTCTAACTCTCACTCGCCTCTCCTCCCACACAGAACCACAACAGGCCTGGCGAACGATTTAACTCATCCTCAGCCTGACACACACACACACAAGGCAGTCTGGTTGTGACTCTCACTCGCATAATGTTATGTTGTCTGTTTGGAATCAAAATCCTACTCACTGCAAATGCACTTCTGCACTTGTAAGGGCCTCAACTCAAGTTTCTTTCCCTTCCCTTCTCTAATTCTGTCTATTTAAAGATATGAATTAAGCCATTAAAACGCCCCTTTAATGTGTATATCTGCAAAAATCTCTTTTCTTACACAAACCTCTCCATATTATCCCCCGTAACAACGTAATGCTTTGCACATTACATGATATAATGTTACACAGAGACCAGAGCATGATCAAATCATAGGAGGCTGACAGATAAGTGGGTGGGGGTTTGCTCAGACCTATGTAATATGATATTCCTCCATGAGAGGCAGCAGCCCCTCTGGAACAATATGAAGAGAATGTATGGGTCGATTGGATGATAATGCTACAGTGATCGCAGCTGCACAAGAAACACAACCTCCCCTCAATAAGTGCATTATGTCATTACAGCAGGACAAATTGCAGCGGTTGCCATGTTGCAGCACAGTCATTTGGTCAAACAGTGTAGGATGGAGAGAGTGTTTGGTGAGGAGCACCTGCTTGCATTATTAGTGGTATTGAAGTTTAAAGACAGCCCACGCTGTGCATCTTCATCTTCACCAGCAAGTGGAGCGATGTGCTCCACTCTTTTCTGAATCATTCAGGTGACTCTTTGGTTGCACATAAAAAGTATCAGTGTAACAGACTTCTTTTTCTTTCTTTTTTTTCTAGTGAACTCAGAAGGATCCTGAGGCAAAGAACCAGAGACAAAAGCTGTCTCACCCCACAAGTCAGGTTAATGGCTCTCAGTGTAAGGTTATGCTTTCCAACACTAAACCTAATTTCAAGACAGGCTGCCTTCAGTATGCACTGCAGATGGTGTAGAGACACATGCGCATACTGATACATCATGGCTGCAAATGACAATTATTCTTATCACTGATTCGTCTGCTGATTGTTAATCTAAATCCAGCGAATGTTTGGCTTCTCTTTTTTTGCTTGAAAATGTCTGATTTCCCTACTTCTCCCACTCCTGTCCTCTTATGTGCTAACATTGAATACTGAATGGCAACAGTGGCAACAATCAGTATTTCACCAACTGGGCCTTGACACTCATCCTGGAGTCAAGAAGAGTTGCTGAGGAGCAAAAAAACTGAAATGTTACACAACGTTTTCTTCTACTTTATATTACGCATAATGCAGAAAACTTCATTTGGAAACCAAAGATGGTTCTATTTATAAAAACAGATTGCCAGCTCAAAACTGAATTATTTATTCTAGTGAAACATATTTATGCAAATTAAATGTGTCTTCTCTCCACAAATACTGAAGAAGCATTGTTTGGTACTTTTTTTTCTTCAGAAACTTGTGTGCTTCACATATGCCAGAACATCCATGAAAAGAATGAAAACAGTCATTTTGATTTGCATCCTAACATCACCGATGACACCTCACAGGCATAATAATCCCGACCTTCCAAATATGGGTATGCACAGTGATTTACACTTGCCCTTGCTCTGCTGTTAGAGAGAGAAAAGGTGAATCACATTTCAAGAGTTTAATTCCAAAACGGAAAAAAACTAAACAAAGCTGGTGTTAAAGTGGAGCGCATTATGTTATGAGTCATCAAATCCTCGGCTTACAAAATAGTTATATTTTTAAAAGCAGAACAAGGAGTGTTTTTCAAAGCAGTAAGATATGGATTTCAGGTAAATGAATATAATGTGCTTGGAGATAAAACCTTTACAATAAGTCTAACTTCTCTGCCTTTATGGTTGTGAATAAACAGCAAGAGCCCCATCTACTCTCTCCTCCTTGTTCTCTCTCCAGCTGCTGCAGCGTATAAATTAGATGTGCTCACTTTTGTAACAACAATTTGTCATTATGCAAATGTTTTGTGTGTTGGTGGAGGCCGACCAGGGCAGAGGGCAGAGTGCCAGCCTGCTCTGCTAACACTGGCAGCTCCCTTCAGAGGTGAGAATGAGCAATGCTGCTCGGCCTCTCCACAGGATATCTCAGCACCGGGGGGGGGAACTACAGAGGAGATGTTGGTAGGTGGGCGGTGAGGAAGGCAGCAGATTATGAGCCGCACTTCCATGCAGATGCCCTCGCTCAATGAGGCCGCAATTTCTGTCCCCGCACCGATAAAAACAGATTTCATTATTCAGAGTTGTTTTCGTCCCTCCAGTGGAGCCTATAAGGGATCTGATTTCATATTACTTTGTCATATAAATACACCATTCTGCAAAATGTGGCCTCAGCTGTGGCCTTATTTAGAAAGAACATGTATTAATGTGCTGCAGGCTGCCGACTAACACGACTCGACAAGTACCAGGCACACATATATTGACAGTGTAATAACACTCTGCAAAGTGACCAGGAGGAAGTATCTGTTACTTTCTCAGAATATCACTAAAATGTTATTAATGCGGCCGAGAGTGACCCAATAAATATCTGAGGTGAAGAACTCCCAACACCAGCAGACCCTGAACACAACATGAACCTGTCATGTCACTGGTTTATCAAATCTGGAAGTGATCTAGAGATAATCCATGACTTAACACGGACAGCACTGCGCCCTCTGTGCAAAGCAGTGAATCCCCTTAAAGTTTAGGTCCGTGGAGAAAAGTCTATTTTTTGATGATGTTTTGGTCTTAAAGAACAATTTCACAAGAGGATCCTTTCATTAAAACAAGGTTGTCTATGTAGTACAAAAGGTTGAATTGAAATAAGTGCCCTATGATTTTTTTTAAAAAGCTGGAACTAATTATTTTCTAGAAAAACTGTTTGTTCAATAAAATGTCCATCACATTCTCCCAGTACCCTAGACAAATCCAACCAAGTGTCCAAAACCCAAAATATATTCAGTTTAATATAAAAAAGACAATGAAAAGCAACTATTCCTGAAATTTAGACGTTAATAGGTAATGTAATTTTAGCTTGAAAACATTGTTGATTATGTTTCTGTCAATCTTATAACTGACTCATTTTTCAGTTCTAGTTGTCCCCGTTGCTCTTAATATTCAGTATTAAGTAATATTCTTGCCAATTTCCATTTTAGATTAATCAAGACTTCTAACCAGACAATCCTGCTGGGTGCACTCACAGTCACCTTTATCCCTTTTAGCAGATTTTACATCTTGATGACTTTACAGGTTCAAATGTAGTTCATGTTCAGGAATAATGGACCAGATCATGTATGGCCCCAGGATCCAGGCCTTATGATCGGGACCAGTTCACATCATGTCCTCCTGTATTACATGTCAACGCACATTCCCCACATCTCTCAACACAAAAAGACCTGCATATGCATTTCATGACACTGTTGGGAAATGGGTTACTTTATATTTGGGTGTGTTTAAAGATAAGACATCCTAACCCCTCAGTTTAAGTCACTCTCCACTGGAGCATTCAGGAATTCACAATGAAAGATCATAACTGCACTTTTAGCTCCGGACAGGATTGAGTCTACCTTCATGTTGTGATCAGAGATGATTTGAATGCAAACTGGGTGCCAAAGTGACCTTTACAGCTGATGAGCTTACCAGCCAGAGCCAAGAAATGCAGCAGTGTCTGGTTGCTGGCTTGTGTGTTACTACCTACACCTGATTTCAGTGCCTGTATCCCACCACATCCGATCCATCCTAACCTTGAGGCAGGGCACAGAGCCAGCCAGACAGGAGCTGGTCCTGGTACCCTGACCCCAATGACATTTGCTCTATGTGACGGTAACACGCACACAGCTGCTGTGTAAAATGACCCGGACAGCACGTTTGGATGGTCTCTGGCACCATCTCACTCAGTTGGGTGCGATACAAATCTGTCTACTGAGCCGCAGAGGGACTGGCTCGTTGGCAGATCACCATCATCCCCGCATCCATATTTAATAATCTCGTAATCTAGAAATCCGGGCTAAGAGCTGACAGACGCACTGACTGACCTGTTGCCTGCGGGATGTGGCAGAGCCATGGTCTGCGCTCTCCGAGGCTCCGCTCCCCTCCTCCGCCCGTGACTCCTCGGCGTTGGTGGCAGCGGGGGCTCGGTCCTCCAAAGCGTCGTCCACCATCTCCAGGTGTTTGCACCTGAGCACCTCCAGCTCCAGCACCCCGGCCAACGTCGCTCTGAGGCGCTCTCCGATGCGGACGCGCTCGGTGCCCGACCACAGCGAGTTCACGCAGCCGCGGCGGCCGGCCATCCTCGTCGGGGTGCGGGCAGGCGGAACCAGGGGCGCACCGCTGACCACCGCTCACTCGCCGTTCAATGGATGAGAGGAATGAACGGGCTAAGGTCCAGCTCCAGACAGAGCAACACGGTTCCAGACAAGCGATAGCAACATAGCAGGCGCTTGAATTAACGTAATAAGGAAAATATAATCCTTACCATCTCTAATGTGCCATGCAGCCTACAGCTTCAGGCAGCCCCGCTGGCTGGCACAAGACTTGAATTAATGAATCCATAGGTACACCGAGGGAACATCAACCAGCCATGCCGCATATTAATCCACGCTTAATTTCCTGTTGACACTGTCCCCTTTTTTCATGTCACTCATACGCTTTCCCGGTCCACTGCAGTTTCCATGGCGCTGGGCTCCGTGCGCTGCGTCCCCGATGAGACAATGCAACAGACGGACAGAGGGTGATAACGTTTGGCTACACGTGGGAGCAGGCGGGCAGCAGAGAGGAGGAGCCACTGCACCAGAGCTGCACGGGGATTGGTCGGGGAAGTTTTTCGAACGGACGCGTGGAAAAAAATCCGACTGCCCAACTTCACCGAGGACAAATACATTCCTACAGTGTTCCCATAGAGGTGGGGAGGTTAGATAGTGCCCTCAACATGCCCTTCAGTCAGTGGTGGAAATTAACTTAGTAGGCTATATTTACTCAAGTACTGTAGGCTACTGTTTTTGAGGTAGGCTGCTTGTCCTTGAGTATTTCTATTTTCTTCTCTCCACAACAAATGATGATGTAATTACAGATTAAGCTACCCAGTAGTATATAAAGTGATGGAATTAGCTTTACTATACCATTACCAACATCTGCATTAAAGTAAATTAATTATAAACGATCCAGTGATATTATAGCCTATGTATTAATCTGAAATAGATCATTCTGCATAATAAATACTTGGACTTTTGGTAAGTAATATAGTACATATATAATAATATATTGATGCTACTTGATGTGTTTTTGCTTAAGTAAGATTTTGAATGCACTTTAATTTGTAACAGAGTATTTCTAAAATGTGATATTGCTGCTTTGACTTAGGCTAAGTAAAGAAGAACTGTTGTTAATCTTATTACTAACTCTGGTGCTTTTCCTGCTACTTCACACATAAAGTATCATTAGTTCCTTAATCAAGGGACTGTCATCAAAATCAAGTTAGACCGTTATTATTGAACTTTGTGTTCAAATGGTGCATAATCCCAAATAAAGTTGTGTTTAATGAAATTACAACAAAACGCACAAGCCCTCTTAAAGGTGAATCTGGCCATCCGTCTGAAATGTAAAAAGATTTATATTCTTCTTTAACTAATGTAAAATATCATTATTATTAATAAATCTGTTATTTTGGTTGATTCAGACTTGATTGCAATTTTTGTTATGTTAGATGTAGCCTACTTCATACAATTCATACGTTTAGGAATATCAGAAGTTGGAGGATTAATCAGGTTTATCAACTAGACTCATTCATGGTAAAACTGCTGGAAGAAAATCTAATATGAGTGGTGCTGATATGCTCATCACATATCTGTATTCTTTATGTTTGACAGGTGCACTGCACTTTTCTCTAGTGCCACGTTTCAACCAGCAGAGGGGGATCTTCATCTGCAACAGAACATCTGTGCCTGCTCATGTTTCTGCAGGCTGGTGGCTCTTGGACTAAGGCTAAAACAACGGATATATGTTAAGGAAAGGAAAGTTTATTTTCACATCACATTTCAACAACAAGACAATGCATAGTGCTTTAAATAAAACACAAAAGCAACATGGGGAAAAGAGTGAAATAGAAAGTAAAACCAAAATATCAGCAGTATCAGCAGACCTGCAGTTTTTTGGGAGTTTGTTCCAGATATATGATGCATAAAAACTGACCAACTGCTTTGGTCTTAGTGAAGACTCAAGCAGCAACTTTAACCTTTCAACCAATTTTAGCCTTGACAAATCAATCTCAACTCAAGGTCCATTTAGCAGCTTAGCAGTTCTGAAGCTTTTGACCATATATCACATGATCTTGACCACCGGAGTCGAGTTTTCCCACTTCCAGAGGTGGAGGAAGTTCTCTTTTAATGTAAAAACATGTGCATTTAAATGTTTACATAAGTGAAGGTACAAAAGTATTCGCATCAAAATATGCTTAAAGTAATAAAAGCAAAAAAAATTATTATGCGGAATGGGCCATTTCAGAATATCCATCCATCGTCAACCGCTTATCCTGCGTACAGAGTCACGGGGGGCTGGAGCCAATCCCAGCTGACATCGGGCAAAAGGCGGGGTACACCCTGGACAGGCCGCAAGTCCATTGCAGGGCCCCATTTCAGAATATATATATAATTATATTATGTCAGTGTCCCAGTAAGCCACGGCAGTGTGACAGTGAGCCAGATGAGACCAAGACCAGGACCCTTAAACTGAAGCAGCTAAATGGAATTCAGCCATGATTCATTTTACAATTTAAACCTGATAGTTTTCCTACCGAGACAAGTGAAAAGTCAGTGCTTACTGGCAGGCGTTCTCTTGTGCTCAGCGCGACAGAACCTTTTTCTTTGTAAGTGCAGTAAATGTAAGAGTCAGTAAATAATAGTAAACAATAATAATAGTAAGAAAAAAAGAACGAGAAACTGCATGGAAGACATTCACTTGCTGCAGTTTTTGAGATGTAAATGCTCCGTACTTGTATAGCGCCTTTCTAGTCTTTTCGACCACTCAAAGCACTTTTAGACTACATCTGCATTCACCAGTCACACACATTCATACACTGAGCCTAAGTGCTCACTCATCACTTATTCGGGGTTCAGTATCTTGCCCAAGGACACTTCGACACGCAACCAGGGATTGAACCGCCTACCTTTCCGATTAACGGCCAACCCGCTCTACCTCCTGAGCCACAGCCGCCCCACGTAGATCCTGAGAGATCCTGCTCCTGCAAGACACTCAGCATTCAGATACCTCCACGTCAACAGGAGAACGCACACTCAAGTCACTATTACTATTGATCAGGATCATTGTCAGTCATTACTGAAACAAGAGTGTAACACTGGGGATATGATGAACAGCTGTAGTGTGGTCAGCATGGCTGTGGCGGTCAAAGGTCAGGAGTCAACAAAAATGTGTGTTTATGTGTTTGTGTGTTGGTTGGATTCAGAGCAATCAAGTGTCATGATAAAGATGGCGCCAGGTTTGGGTCCATCTTCCCATAGAGTCCCTGTTTATCTGGATCATTACCACATGCCCTTCACATGGTGAGCTACTCTAATTACACTTCTCTCTTCATGTTTGTACTCCTCTGTCTGAATGTGTACGTGACAGCGACACCATTGTCACAAGTAGATGTGAGATGTGAGATAACCAGTTTGTGTGAATCTGGTTTGAACCAGTAAAGACAGGAAGAACACACACACACACACACACACAGATGCACCCCTGCATCCACACACTGCCCACCAGGACGAGGAGTGTATGTTTGTGTGTTGGTATCACATTTGTTGACTCCTCCCAGCTCTGTCCCCTATAAATCACCAGTGGTCAGAGCAGCTCGTTGAGAATTGTTAACTTCCACCCGAGGCGACTTCACTGTCAGCCCGGGCCAGACCGCCACGCAGGCTCCATCAGCTGCACCGCATCCATTACCGCTGGTCTCTGCAAACTGCCTCAAGCAACAAACAACCAATGGCGCCTTTTGAGAAATCCATGGAGATGATGCCCTTCAAGCAGAGAAAATGCCTCAGTAAGTCCCATTGGTTCTTTGAATGCGGTAGTTGCTACATGTACTTGCATTAACACTGTATGGATGCTGTTTTTAAACATGTGAAATGTGCATAAGATAGTGCACTCTATTTTCCTTTTAGAAACAAGAAAAGATGAAGTGTGCAGCATTCGGTCTAAATTCCCCAACAAATTGCCCGTGAGTTGGTTTTTCCATTCTGCTCTTAAATTTGATACTTATATATTGTGTGTGGTGACACTAGCAGCTGATCCCAGATGTGTTTTTATGTTCAGGTAATTGTTGAACGTTACATCCGTGAAAAGACTCTTCCCCTGTTGGACAAAACAAAGTTCCTGGTTCCCTCCGAGCTCACTTTGGGTCAGTTCCTCTGCCTGCTCAGGTAAAGGATTTATGTAACTGTGTGCTCTGTAGAATCATAGACTGTCTCACAGCTCCTACTCACTTCACACCCAGCTTGTTTTTGATTGTTCTAGCCCCTTTATTATCAATGCAACCCTCCCTTGTCTCTACTTTCTCCCCCCAAGCTGTCAGATTTGCCATTGTTCTCTGTCTGCCTCCCTCATGCTCTCTTCTCCATTATGCTAAAAAGTTCTCTTTTGTTTTCCATCCTTTCTCCACCGCTCCAACTGTCTCTCTCTTGCCTTTCTTTCTGTTAGGAATAAGATTGCCTTGGACTCCACCCAGGCTCTGTTCCTCTTCATAGCAGAGAAGAGCATGTCCTGCATGTCCTCCAGCATGGGGGAGGTTTATTCCCACCACAGTGACACTGACGGCTTCCTCTACATCACCTATGCCTCGCAGGAGATGTTCGGAGCACCTCAAGCAGCAGCCAGGCCACCCTGCTGAGCCTGAAGCAGATGAAATGAACTTAACCCAGACCGATGGTGGTGGCACCAACTGGAAAACAAGGACAAACTGAGCCAAGCTGAGTTTTTTGACCAGTTTTTTTGCCCCAAACTGCATACCAGCCTACCTCATGAACCTTTCTGGACATTTAAACACAGCAAATCCCTCCCCCTTGTCCCAAATAAAAGCTTCAATGCAAAAACTTTCACTTTGCTGTAATGCCAGTTCACTGTAAAACCACCACAACCTTCTGCACGCTACACAAACAGGGTCAATCTGGTAATCAGACTCCTTTTTTAGCACTTATCTCCCCATCCTCATCTCCTTTCTTTGATTGCCCCTTCATCCCCGCCTTCCCTTCAGAATGTGAATCTGTGGTCCAGACTCTCGAGGCACTCGGTGAAAACATGAATGTCAGTTTAATGCTGCTCTGATTTGTTCTGCATCCAGCTGTCATGTGTATCAAAAAAATAAATTCTCCTTCCTTTTAATTTGTTGTCTTGGTGTGATATTTAGAGTTTATAAGAGATACACACAGGTAAAAATATCATGCGCTATGAACTGTTGGTGTTTTGTTCCTACTTACATGCTGCTTAAAAAAGTGTCCCTTTAAATATTTTTAAGGTAACAGCTGTGTTTTATAGCTTCAAGTCCAGATGTTCTGAGGTCATTGAATGGAGTAAAATATTATATAAACCACAGAGAAACTGTTTAATCCTTAATGTTAAAAAAGTAAAAAAAAATCTCTTGGGACTTTCTGTGATGATTCTGATTCTACTATGTCTACTAAAATACCACAGTGGTGCGTGATACACCTAAAATATAGTGATTTCCCAGTGTGTACTGCACACACTCATACAGGTGCCTCATTCCTCACCTGCCTCTGAGAAGTGGCACCCCCTCCACATGACTTTGTTATGTAAGACTGACCCAGTCAACTATCTGCAGGGGTCAGTATGCCAGAGGGCCAGAGGGATTATTTTTAGACATACTGTAGATGTCACCTAAGAAAGAGTCAGGGGTGTGACGGTAATGCAGATGACAAACAAATAAATAGAGGCAGAAAAACAGGGAAAAGCTGCTCTCCATAAACAGTGGAAGAAATAGAGGGAAGAGGGGGAAAGAGACAAGGGGGAAGATAGTGACGGCCCAACAGAGGAAGACAGGAAAAAGGAAACACTGCATAGGAGAGATATACAGTGGGGGAGAGAGCCAGCTATCCAAACACACAGGGTTCAGAAACACAATCATACCTCCTCTCACTTCACACCACTGCGGGCATTCCAGCAGCTCTCTGTCAATAAATTATCGTACCAGAACAAGAGGAACGCTGCAAGCTACTGCAAGCTGTAAAATATCTTTCTGACCACAGAACAGTTTCAGTTGACAAAAACTCTTAACACAAAGTGCCGCAGTACCAAACATCTGTATGCAATTTTGTAAAACCTCACAAGGCAGGTTCATGACAGCAACACAACACAGCACACGTTCATCACTGAATTTTAATCACTGCAGCATATTTAAAGATAATCATCATCATCAATGTAGAGCAATTTCGTTTATTGAATTATGCTGTAAATATAAATCATGTAGTCTAGAATCTGACCTTACATGTAAGTAAATCCTACATTCCTACAAGGTAAAATTGTGCTTTTGACTGTACAATGCATCAATTTACATACAGTTTCCTGTTTGTTTTATTCAAGACACCAAATCTTGTATGTGTACATAAACTACAATATGCTACAGTAAAACTGTGAGCTGGAAAGCATATCACAATAATAATAATCTAATTTACAGCAGCCGACACATTTTCAAAGTAACCAAAAGAGTAAGATGCTTCAGTCGGACATATAGGCAAGTCAGTAGAGCTGTCTGTTTCCAAACTTTTGTATTTGGTTGGAATCAAATATTAGGCTGTATTGTGACTGACAGTGCCCTCTGTGTTATGATTTTATTTATTTATTTTATTGTATTTTTATTATTTTCCATTTTAATTTTACTGTGTATCTGTTTTTATATTTCTTATAAATACATATTTATTGCCATTATTTCATCAATTTTACATTATCCTTCTGATCCTTCACTGCTCTCTTCATTGTAGTCTGCCTTGAGGCCTCAGTCAGTGGATCAGGACCACTCAAGGGGCCCCTCGGAAAAACCAAGGGCTCAAGTCCACACCTGCGATTGCAAATACACTTTATTTGAAAAAAGTTATACTTTGCAACACTATCAACTATGAACAGTACAGCTGGTTCAAAACAAATATAAGTTATATATCAATAGGGCTCTTTCTTATTAATGCAACATGAGTCACAACAGGGAGTACATGGAGAAGTGGCCCTGTACTTCAGCTGCAGCAGAGAAGAGCTGAAGATAAAGGAAGGACACATCCAGGTGTTGTGTCCTAATATGAGTCTATCCAAAAAACGATACCTGTAATAACTTGTCAAGACACAAGAGAGCGCCTCTTGACTTTATCAAAACTTAAATCTCCTGCCACTGTGATAAAAAAAAAAAAAAAAAAACAGCTGCTGAACATGTGTATTAGAGGCTGACTGATAATCTGGTGAGTCAGTGTGCAGAATTTCAATGAGCCTCCATGGCTGAGGCTGAGTGTGCTGATGAGGGAGGGACGCATGACTCTGAGTGTGTCCTGAAAATGAAACGCAGCGCTGTGTTTTGGAGGAGGAAGATTGGTGCTGTGATTCAGGCTGTCAGAAAACTTGAAAAACAACCAAGGTGATGTGGCGGCTGATAGACATAAACCACCAATGTAAAAGAAAATGTAAACACACATGAGCAGATGTGCAGTGAAAGATATAGTATTGGAGTGTTTATGTTTTTCTTGGCCCTGCATCAATCACCTTGTTGCTGTTCCCTTTAGTTCACATGGGAAAACATCAAATAATTGGTTCTAATTTACTATTAAGCATTCAGGTGCATCTGATCTGCATTTCAGTTTCTTATATCTATTTGAATTATGAAAACAGACCTCAGAGCAGATTCAGATAAAAAGTAAAGGTGAAGAGGTGATTGTGAAGTGAAGTTAAGTCTCCATTCAGACTCCAATATGACTTTAATGAAGCTAAAGCTTCCAGTCTGTTTATGAGTTATGCTTGTCTCCTTGAGCCTGGACTGAATTTGTAGCTTTGTAAATTGTCTCCATGTGTCCTCAAAGTGCTCCAGAGAATGTCACAAGTGTCTGCCTCCACCACTGCTTTCAATTTGGCCTCAAAAATATGCAGACTCCTGTCATGGGCAAATGGCCTTACATGTCCTGTGGCAGTGCTGACGATGGTGCTTTCTGTCCTACAGGGGGCAGTAGACTGCATTGAAACTATCAAAAATGAGGGCATTTCAAAATAAGACAGTCTCTGTATGACCTCTGGGTGATAGTCCTTCTCATGACGCTCAATGACAAACAAGTGCAAATGTATTTAATTATTTATCTGCTTTTCCAGTGGGACTTTCTCCTGTAACTCAAACATCTGATGAACTCATCAATGTTATGTATCATAGAAAGATTCAATAAAAATCTACATAAACCATGAGTCAGATGGTACTGTATTCCTTTTTATTTATCTGGCAAAATAAAGGGAAGGGAAGCATTTGGAAAGAGCCAAAGTTAACAGTCAGGAAATACAAAAATATAGATAACACAGCTGTTTTGATTTATTTCCTCTTTCTCTCTCCAAATGGAAAAAAAAAAACTTTATTTCTTTGGATCAACATATAATAATATGGACTTGATACTTATAAGACATCTTTTACACACAGGATGCACAAATCCATGTTCAGCCTTCATCATGCAACCTCTAACTACTCAGTTCATGGTCCAGTGATGTCTATTCATCAGTTTGCAAATCATCCCCCCTCCCCCCCATTTATTTCTAATAGATATCTAATGCACAAAGATGGAGCTCCCTCTCTCCCAACTTGAACCCTCCAGTCTCTCTCTGGTGAAAAAGATCACAGCGATAGCTCCTCGTGGTGTGTCAGGAAGCCTGGAGACTCGCAGCTTGATAGAGGCTGTTCATGCTCGTGGTTGGACTTTTGTCTGGAGAGTCCTAAACATGATGAAAAGCACTGACACGGCTGGTCTCCAGGCTTCTCCCCACTGTTCCTCTAATTCTCCAGGACTGTCCCACGTTTGGACGGGGGCACCAGGTGTTCAGGCAGCGTGGGCGGCAGCTCGTGGCCCTCCAACTTCACCTTGATGAGGTGGTTGGCCAGGGCGAACTCCTCATCATCGAGGAGGCCATCTTTATCCACATCTGCTAGCTTCCAGATCTTTCCCAGGACCGTGTTGGGCAGCTTGGACTTCAGCATCTCCTTCTTGGCTGCGGCGCCAGACACTTTGCCGTTGATGGGCGAGAGGGTGTAGAAGATCTCATCATATGAAGGCTTGTCACGACCCACCACCCACTCCAGCTCATCGATGCCTTCGCTGGCACCCTCTCCATAGCCATGACCAAAGGGGCCGCTCATGGTTCCCTCAAAGGCTCCACCCTTGACGGACTGGCTGGGCATGGTGGCCTCTTCCTGGCGCACCATGGCCATGAGACGGGCGATGTCGTTGGCGAGCATGTCCTCCACCGTCTCCAGCAGCTTGGGCTTCAGCGCTGCAAACTTAGAGAAGTCCTGGCCGTTCAGCAGCTCCTAAAGGAATTGGGGGGTTGAGAGAAAACAGGAATTGGTGATAGAAATAGATCAGTCTTCAATGGTTACCAATGAGAACAGCATACAAGAAACAGGATTTCCTGACAAACCAGGAAAAATAAATCTCATCTCAGTCCTGGCCCATCCTGGAGGGCAAGGGCAGGAAAGAAGGGCAAAGATGTGAAGAGAGTGAAGGTTGGAAGGTCATTCTACTCTGAAACATTTGTTTTGTAACACTTTATATAAACAAGGCGAAAATAAAGTCACAGTTATGATTTCATCAAATACTACTACACTGAACAAAATTATAATCGGAACACTTTTGTTTTTGCCCCATTCATCATGAGCTGAACTCAAAGATCTAAGACTTTCTCTCTGTACACAAAGGCCTATTTCTCTCAAATATTGTTCACAAATCTGTCAAAATCTGTTAGTGAGCACTTCTCCTTTGCCGAGATAATCCATCCACTTTGCAGGTGTGGTATATCAAGATGCTGAGCAGACAGAATGGGTATTGGGGTCCGGAAACCAGTCAGTATCTGGTGTGACCACCATTTGCCTCACGCAGTGCAACACATCTCCTTCTCATATAGTTGATCAGGTTGTTGATTGTGGCCTGTGGAATGTTGGTCCACTACTCTTCAAAGTGCGAAGTTGCAGTCAGGTCGAGATGAGGACGACGAGCATGCAGATGAGCTTCCCTGAGACAGTTCCTTACAGTTTGTGCAGAAATTCTTTGGTTATGCACACCAATTGTTACAGCAGCTGTCCGGGTGGCTGGTCTCAGACAATCTTGGAGCTGAAGATGCTGGATGTGGAGGTCCTGGGATGGTGTGGTTACACGTGGTCTGCGGTTGTGAGGCCGGTTGGATGTACTGCCAAATTCTCTGAAATGCCTTTGGAGACAGCTTATGGTAGAGAAATAAACATTCAATTCACAGGCAACAGCTCTGGTGGACATTCCTACAGTCAGCATGCCAGTTGCATGCTCCCTCAAAACTTGCGACATCTGTGGCATTGTGCTGTATGATGGAACTGCATATTTTCGAGTGGCCTTTTTATTGTGGCCAGCCTAAGGCACAACTGTGCAATACTCATGCTTTCCGATGAGCATCTTGATATGCCAAATCCGGTGAGGTGGATGGATTATCTCGGCAAAGGAGAAGTGCTCACTAACACTGATTTTGACAGATTTGTGAACAATATTTGAGAGAAATAGGCCTTTTGCATACATAGACAAAGTCTTAGATCTTTGAGTTCAGCTCATGATGAATGGGGACAAAAACAAAAGTGTTGAGTTTATAATTTTGTTCAGTATACATCGCAGTTTGTCTCACCTGCATCTTGGCGAGGTTGGGGAAGTCTCCAGGTGAGATCTGGTGCTCCTTCTCAATCTTATGGTAGATCTCTCCCAGGTTGGCTATCAGTTCCTTCTTCTTGGAGTCCTTTCCAAACACACTGGGCATGTCCTTTTTCAGAGAGCTGATGATGTAAGCTTGCACCTGAACACAAATAAGAGACATATTTTCTGTGATTATTGAACTGTGCTTTTGTTACAACTGTGTGGAGTGGGGTTATTTATATTTTTATAATTTTGACTTATTTCTTCAAAGTAAAGGCTGGGTTGTTACAATCAGTTATGTACTGAGCTGTAAACTAATTAATGAACTGACTTAATAAACAGAGTTAATTAACCGAGTAGTGGTGTTACATATATGGATACTAGTGCAGTGCCTGTTCACAGGGGCCAGTGTGAAGCCTCTCTGCTCTTTCATTGAGACAGAAGATACATTGATTAACAAGTTAATCAACCCTTTTGTGGAAAATCCACATGAGACACAGATTGTCTTAAACCAAGTTGGGTTGGGTTTATGAAATATATATATCTTATAGTAGCAGAAATAACAAATAATCCCTCTTCTCTTTTTGTAAGTGTTTCTGGTTTCTAGTTTATCAAATTGCTTTAATCTTCGACATACTATTGTTCTCACTTCTGTCTGTGATTAGTTAAGAAACTGAACACATCACATAGTTGCATAAAACAGTACATTTTCTGTGTAATCCTACTCTTGTGGGGAAGGAGAAAAAGACAGTGAAAATAAGATCAGGTGCTTTTTATCCACTCTTACAGCATGCCTCCATGGATGGAAATGTTAGTCAGTCTACCACTTTGTTCCTGATGGAAATATCTCAACAATTATTGGATGGATTTCTGTGCAAGTCCCTGACTTTTCCTCTAGTGCGTACAGTTTTGAGTGAAGAAACAAATATTGGCTGAATTGCTATGAAATTTGGTACAGATATTCATGTTCTCCCTGATGAACTGTAGCAACTTTGGCAACCACCTGACTTTTCCTCTAGCGCCATCATCAGGTCAAAATATTAATCTGTCAGTTTGTTTTTTTGACCAAATACCAGAGAAACTAGTAACATTCCCCTCAGCCTCACGTACATTGTATTTATTACTAATTAAAAATGTTAGCACCCTAAACATCAGCATGTTATTGTCACTGTGAGCATGTTAGCATGCTGACGTTAGCTTTTAGCTCAAAGCACCGCTGTGCCTCACAGAGCTGCTAGCATTACTCTGGACTCAAGTCTCGTTGGTACTGACCTTGGCGAGGCGTGCTCGTTTGATGAGGTCATTGAGTTTGCGTAGTGCCGCGTTACGTGGCAACGACTGGATGTCCAAGAACAGATCCTGCTCCTCTGCCTCAAACAACTTCCTGTTGTCTGGGACCAACAGGGGCTGGGCCCAGAACGACCCGATGTAAACGCGCACCACCTGGAATAAAGTTTGCACAAGTTAATCACCATTAGTTCCACTGTTCATAAGGTTACACTTTAAAGCCCACACCCACACGGGAAGGAATGATTTCAGAGGTCACATACATGAAACTGCAATATGTCTTGAATGTGTTAAACACAAAAATACATTTGTATACTCATAACAGAGATACAGTATGTGTGACAATAAAGTACTGTGAGGTTGACAGTGAAGCCACAATTACATTTTAAAATCTACATATGTGTTTTGTGCTTCACGACACAATACACTCTCAAGGTCAATAAATAATTCTCTACACGATCCAAAGGTTTCTCTGAGATCAGTTTATGGACGTGGCCCGGGATCAAACATTAACTAAACAGTCAGGGAAAAATCATAAGACAAGCTGTTTCACAGGGTATCAGGTAGCAAAAAAAACTCCACTTTTATTACACTCATAAATTTAAGCTTTTCTTGTGTCTTCTGTTACAATGACAAACATTAGCATCAATAATCTTAAAATCTGTCTGCATCCTTGGAAACGTAATTTGACGTCTTTCCAGACCTACCAAAGACTGAATGAGATTTTAATGGCGTCCATTTAAATACATTTGACGATTACACAAAAAAACAAACAGGAAAATCAAACACTTTTTACCTCGGGCGTGTTGATGATTTTGCCCAAAGACCACATCAGCGCTCCGTAGACCCTCATCAGCTGCTGAGTGCTAATCTGGTCCGCCTTGTTCAGCACCACACGCATTTTGTCCTCATGGTTCTTAAGGGCTCGGATCACCTCAGAGAACTCATCCGAGATGTCCAGCTTGTGGGCGTCAAACAGGAGGATGATGCGGTCCACGCGCTCAGCAAACCACTCCAGCACTGCGGCGAAATCATAACCTAGAGAGAGGAAAGGAGAAGAGGCCGGCTGTTTAAAGAAGGGAATCTGCACAGACATTGTTGTGATAATGACTCGCACTATAGACCAGTTATCTTTGTTTACAGATTGTTCACTACTTTGAACTGACACAAGGTGAAATAACTTTAAATCTAGTATGTATTAAGGTCGGAAAAAATAGTCTGACATTAGTTTTCCAAAAGGATGCCGTTTCACACACTGAGTGAGGACAGGCAGTATTTGGATTAAGGATGCCATATCATGTCAGCCACTCTGATCCTTATTATTTTGAGTACCAGTGGATTTTTTGAAGCCAGTACTGATATTGATATTTGGAAGCCTAATTACAACAATATATCAGCATTTTTTTCACGTAAACAAACAATCTTTACACATCCCTTAGATCTGTTTTCTTGAAGAATTGTGACCAAGACATATTTTAAGTAGGAACTCGACAATGCTCTCTAATAGACAAATCCGATATGTAGAGTACCGCACATCTAGTTTGGCATTTCTGTACTGCAATTTCTAGTTACTTAACTGACAACTAATAAGCCAATATATCAGTGGAATTGCTTGTGACAGGTCATGTGATCAACAATGTGGTAAAATGTGTTCTATGTTTAGATGCATTTCAGACATTAATCTCTTCACAGAAAGACATTTCTTTTAGTGAAATTCCTAATACAGGTGACTGCAAAGTTCACTGATATCATGGGACAATACTCCAGCAGTTGTGTACTTGCACAGACCACTTGTCACTATAAGATGTCTTAGCGAGGAGTCTGATAGAGAGTCCTTATAGCGTAAGAGCTGTTTTAGTTTACAACAACTGCTACAGACCCAGTCAATATCAACATCTTTTATGATCAGATGAGAATCACCTGTGAAACATAAATCCAGGACGAGGTATTCATAACTGGTGAGTACAGAGGAAGATGCACAGTGAGGTGGCCAGCTTGCATGTGAACTAACTTACAGTGGATTGTCTGTTTTCCCCACTCATGTCAGTGTGAAAGTATAGCTCGCATTTTGCATTAGTACTGTGCGTACAAATATCAGGCGTAAACCAAGTAGTGATAGGTGTAGTGTAGGAGAAATACAAGAATTCAACCTGACAAATAGCTCAATTGCTCCAATCAGTCATTAAATTGTGTGTTGGAGCAGGTTTAATTGCGAGTTCTCCATTCAGTCTTATTGATAGTGTTTAGACAGAGCTTTCTCCCCTGGTTACTTATTAACTAGCTTTACTGAGACAGCAGAGGAGGTGAAAGAAGTTAAAGACAGTTTGAACCTTGAGTCCCTCTGGAAAACCTGACTTGTCAATCTACAGCATGCACTAGCCTTAGCAAAGAAATGACCTCTAGCAGGGAACATTTTCAGCAATGTGCTTTATAAACAATAAGCTTGCGAGTAATGATACATAAAAAAAGAGTAAGCAAGAGAGCAAGCATTTGAGATATATACTGAAAACAAGGGTTAAGATCAAATGTTACGGAGTGTCAGTTATGACGATAACCAAAAAGTGTCAAGGCCTGAACTGCGTTGTGCTACACTCACACACGTGACTGCTGAAGAAACTCAATGTACTCACTTCCTTTAGTAATTTCAGTAACAAGGGGACTAAGTCAAATGACATAAAACAGGCCTTTTTCTGCAGGTTTCCTTTGCTTTGAGGAGCTGGGGAGGGAGTAATGAACAGGGAATTATGGTTTTCATTAGCGTCCGTGTGTCATCTGAAGAATGCAGTTGCTCTGAAAGCTCATCTTGGCTACTCATCAGCGCCAGATCTGCTGCACATGCATTCCAACATGGCTGGCTTTTGTCTGCGTCTGAGCACATGTATATAAAAGAAACGTAGATACACAGTAGACAGATGGAGCGAAAATGAAATGGCGATATGGATGGATGAAGAGGGAGAGGGATACGAGTAAAAAAAGAAAGATAAAGATGAGGATGGGGGGGGCACACAGTAAAAGTGAAAGTAACAATGTAACAAGAGATGGCCATAGTGGATGGATGCTGGAAACCACCTTCGGCGCAAAGGAGTTTGTGCCTGTTTGGGCGCATGACGACATATGAAACTAAGGGGGAATAAAAGGGGAATATTTAAAGTCCAAGATCCCTGTGGGAGCAAGCCGAGGACATTTGCTCGATGTCTCTGAAGTCTGTTTTTAACACACGTGTCAGGCAGAGAGAGAGAGAGAGAGAGACAGCTGCTCAAACTTAGGCTTACTTATAGCACATAGCATCAACAACTGCTCGGTCTCCACCATATCCACAGACATGCAGGGATACACCCACACACGCATTACAAATTTGGACTTTGTCAATGTGCCAATCACTGATACAGAGAGCAGAGAAGTGGAAAGACCAATTTGAGCTGCTTGTTGTGTGGTCTCATTAAAAAATACATTCACATCTCCTGGATAATTAAAAGGAACAGTTTGATGCTGAACACACGCTGAGAAGATCAATACCACTCTTGTGTCAGTAGAGTAAATATGAAGCTACAGCCAGGAGCCAGTTAGCTTAGCCTAGCATAAATACTGGAGATAAAGGGAAACAGCTAGCCTGGCTCTGTCCAAAGGCAACAAACCAGTTGTAAAGCTCAGTAATTAACATACTACATATATGTTGTTATTAAATTAGGGTTCAACTACCAATGATTTTTATTAATTTGCCAACTAACTTTCCTTATTAATGGTGTAGTCTAGAAAAGTAAAAAAAAATGTCCATCACAACTTCACAGAGCACAAAGTAATGATATTGCTTTTACATTACTTTTTTGTCTGTCTTTTGTGACCTTTTGTTACAGAGCCAGGCTAGCTGCTTCCCCCTGTTTCCAGTCTTTATTCTAAGCTAAACTAAGCTAAGCTTCTCTGGCGGTAGCTTCATATTTAACGTACAGACATGAGATTGGTATTAATCTTCTCATCTTAATCTGGGAAAGAACCCGAATTTTCCCCAAATGTCAAACTATTCCTTAGAGGTACTGTATATGAGATTCTGAACATTAATTTAGCAGCAAACAACTATCTGGTATGTAGAGATATAGTGGAGTGACTCTATTCTCATCTAACTGTGATTTATTTCAAAAAGAGATGGTGATGGTTAGAACTGTAAAAAGACTAAGAAAGACAGTTTACAGAGTTATTTTGTTTTTGTCCACTTTGAATGAGATGGGGTTTTTTTACCATGATTTGCTAGATAAAAGTTTTTCTCAATGGAGCCTGGTGGGCCACAGCGCCCTTTTGTTTTTATCCAAGATGCTGGTGCTCTAGTGCCACATTTTGTGGCAGTGAATGTTGCATACAGCACCTTTAAAACAATGCTGCACTTAATTTCTGAGAATTGTTGATAAATGGCATAAACGTGTGTGTATACATGTTAAGCCATGACCAGTGACAGTGGGAAAGTCAGTCTCATTATAGCTTTCACTTCATGGTTCCCTCAGGAACAAGCATTGAGGCATACTTGCTGACCTCATCAAAAAATAATCCACAAAAAAGAGCATTACGCAATGAAAAAGCTTGGCTTCTTATGCACAACACAATCTCACCATTTCTGAATGTAATGTTCTTTTAGACTTGTAGTAGACCTTCAGAACGTACTGGTCAATCGAGCCAGTATGTTGAGTACATGCACACACATGCATGCACGCTTGCCCGTCACACTTCAGCTGCACAATCAAATCATTCCTGTTTATATATGACACAGTCAGTACAGTATGTCTGGGTAGTACTGTATCTGTGTTTATACAGAAACAGTTAAGAGGGTGACGTGTATGTGTGTCTGTCTTTGAGAGTAAGAATGTATGTCTGTATAGAAACAAAACTGTCTGAGGTAAGAGGCATCAGATTTTGTCTGCTCATCCTCTTTTTTGGATGGAGTCACCTTGACATGAACCAGCCTTTTTATTCATGTAGACACACAAACACTTCTTGGTTTCTTATCAGATGGCTCATTTACGCTTGTAGGTTTAGTTGCTTCTTTGGCCTTTTCAGTGTCTTTGCCAGCTATCTGTACTCTTTCCATCGCTCCAACTGCTTCTTATTAGGTCTAAAACAAACACTTTTTCCATCATGGATAATTTTCTCGATTAATTGATTAAACGTTTGGTCCATAAAATGTTGGGAAACAGCGAAAAATGCCCATAAAATTCCTTAAGTCCAAAGTAATGTCTTCAAATTGTTTGTTTTGAGCTTCCACAGTTAAAATCCCAAAGATATTAAAAATATTTGGCATTTCTGCTTGAAAAATCATTAATCAATTATCAAAATAGTTGCAGATTCATTTTCAGTCATTTAAGCTGTGCTTCCTAATATCTTTTCTCGTTTCCTTTTTGCTATGTCTCGTGGGAAATTAATAATAAAGAGCAGATTCACTGACTGCATCAGCTCTCTGTGCAACACAGGCTTTAGTGGAAGCGGGAGGGGGGCAGTTTTGGGAAATTCTCTGCTATGTTTGCCATTTTACTCCACATCCTTTCCCTAGAGTACACAAAAACTCTACTGCTTGTATCTGCGCTTCCTCTAAATGGGGCTCAAATCAGGTGGCAAAAGCAGAAGCTGCGTTCAGCTGCACTGTTATCTTCTGCTTGTGATCATCAAAAGTAAAAGAAAAACTGTGTACGTGGCAATTCTGAAGTGACCCTGCAGGTCACACAGGGGTTAGAGCTTGTGGAGAAATGGATAAAAATATGAACGGATTTATTTCCACACAGCACAGGGAAACGACTCAGATATAAAGTGATAAATGATATAGCATAGGACAAGTAGAAAGGGTACAGAGGCTAGATAAAGGAAATGTTTCCACTAT
>NC_060168.1:19069556-19087040 GCF_021292245.1 Micropterus dolomieu
ACACACACCTATACTTATCCTCATGTGTATTTGTTTGTTTCCTGCTCTATAAGGCCGTACCCTATCTCGGCAAAGTGCAGAGTCAGTGTCCTGGAATAACAGGCCATGAGCAGGACAGGACAAAGCGGGACAGGATAGGCCAGGGTGGGCCAGTGTGGAACTTAAACTTTGCTGACTCTGGTTTTACTAACTAATGGCTTACAGGCAGCACAAACACACAGAGGTCTTCTGACTGCAGTGGCATTTAACTAGAAAGGAACAAAAGCTAAACAATGTGCATGTTTTTGTGGAGGTGGAAGAGAAGTACTTATGTGGGTTACTTTTATGGAAACATGTATGATACAGACTTTCGTACAAATCAGTACACATGCAAAGGAATGAAATCTGAAACCAGGCTGGTACAAAACAAAAAAGATGGAAAAATTGGCAAGGTATCCTTTTGGGTTTACCAAATCCAAGAGCCAACTGTAGGTGCATGGGTCTCATGACTGATTTCTGTTTACTCTCTTCATAAATAACTGATTATACTGATGGTAAGTCCTATCTGAGGATGGTAGTTAAAGGCTAATCTGCATGGTGAATTACTATGGTTAAAAACCTAAACAGTGGAACTGCCAACACACTGACCAAAGCCCTGTGTACTCCTCTGACGCAGTATCTTCTCCTCCACCTTTAAATCAGTCATTACTGATCTTTGATACCGCCTACCTGCTTTTATGAGTAAAAACCCATTCAAACAACCAACAGTTGAATCCAAAATACTTTTAGCCTCCTGAGAGGAAAGTGGAAAACTGGCACAGTGTGAGCCAAAAACAGCCCAGTTCCAAATGTTCATCTGGATCTGGTTCCTTACAGAAGTTTGTGGGCCTGCTCTAGGCTACATGTTATCACATCTGATTGATTATATATTAGCCCTACATATACACAGAGAGGTTTAGAGAGGTAATGCACCTTCTATTGCCATATACACACATATTCTGCTACGTATGATCATGTGAGCTTTCCCTAAGCCAAGGCATGACTCCTCAAGCATGAATATGCCTCTGAGACAAAGATGCAGACCGAATTCAAAGAGACACACAAGTCCCATAATATCACAGGATTGTGTCCAACAGTTTGACAAATGATGCTACAATGGACAATAGCCTTTGTTTATACACAATCTTATCTGGTTTCCACTCAAGTCTGTAATAAACTCCAGCGGGGTGAATAGTGGCCTGTGAAGTCCCAACACCCCATGCACTTTTAAAAAGAGTTATCTGAACTGCATGGCTTCACTTTCTGAGTTTGACTGATGCAGTTTGCCAGAAGCTTGCGCTCATGCAAGATAACACAAACACTGACGCCACATAATTGAAGGAAAGGATCTCAGTGGACAATGGGAAATACTGGGGAAGTGTCACCTTGAGTGTTTGTACTAAACCAGCATGCGGCTACACAACCCACTTGATAATCTGAAGCTAATAACAGATTAAGATCACGACAGTCATTTGTATTTGCCCGTCCGTCTGGTTGGATTTTCCTGTGCAGGGTGACATCACACTGGCTTACTGGGTAGAGAGGGTATACGCATGTCCTCTATAAAGCCAGCTGGTTGATACCAGCAACATTCGGATGTTAGTCATCTGATGTCATCACAAATCCTCACACAATAGATTGCATTAAGGTGTTTTAGCTTTCCGCAAGCAGCATCACACTGGCTGTGACTCATAGCACCCTGCTTGTGCTGTCTCACCTTGCACTCTGACTTTAAGAAACGCTGGCAGTCTTTCAGCAGTCCTTCTTTGCTCTCTCCTTGTTTAAAAGCACACCACCGGTCAGGATTTCTCTCTATACCATTTGTTTAACTTCCTCTTTTGCTTTTATTTTGCTGCTGCTTTAGACAGGTGTTTGCCCACCTGAGCAATCAGAGTCATTTGAGTTTTTTTTTTTTTTGGCCATGAGAAAGTTTTTTGACATCTGGCTGAAGCGTCACTCTGATTGATTCATTAAACTTTGGGAATTGATCTGGAAGTTTCCTCAGACTGACTAGATTATTAGTCATGTGGATCAGACTCCAATGAGCTGACTGTACTGACACCCTAAGTATAACCTTAGTGAAACATCTGCTGACTCAGCGTTACAATACTACAAGGAAGACAGTCACACCAAAACCTTTAACCCTATGTGATAAGATTCATTCAGCCTTGATGAAGTAACACATATATGAAGTAACATATATATGGGGTGGGGGGACAAAACTTATGGCAATGACATTCAAGGATAAGACAAGGTCAGCTTGTTGCCTAAAGGCATCACAAGCAAGTATTTCTATGCTCAAGGGGCCCACGCTGTGAGGTTGGGACAAAACGATCTGTCTCCAGTGACTCTGCCAGGTGCTTTTAGGAAGGAGAGCCTGAAGAGTGGCAAGGGCTAATGTAAACTGTCAGTAAAGGGCTTCCTTGTCAGGTGGTATAAGGTGATGGAAAGCACCTTCCTGTTCTCTGCTTTGCCATACACAGGGTGGTTCTTTCACCAAGCTATTGACACTAAACACCCGCATTCTCTGGGGATGATGACAGAGAGAAAACTCTCACGCACACTTGGCCCTGAGACTGCTGGGAACATTGTGCAAGAGCACATTACTGTGATTTTACCTCGAGAAAAAGTGTGCTACATGTAAGAACCTGTAGGGAGGGCATTTAAATCACGGGTAGTGCGGTGTTATGACAGGTTTTTAACACACAGCTGTATTAACTCTTGACGTTTCAAGACCAGCATGGCATTGGCGCGACATATATTCATTTCATTCGCGCCTTAATACATAACTGTGGGTCTCTTGTGGCCCTAATCCTAGTGTATTACATTTTTCACATTGTTCTGTGTAAGCTCTTTAATGGGGTCTGGGCACTCGGCACTGGGTTTACCTGTTAAGGAACGCGTTGCCAAAGGCGTTGAGTTTGCGGAAGGGCTTCTTGGGGTCGACAACCAGAGCATTACCCGGTATCACCCCCTCCTGTTCACCGTGCATCACCGCGATGAAAGAGTCCGTGGTCGGCTCGGGGCCAATCCGCATACCGGGGAAGTCCTGCTCCATGAGGTGCCGGATGAAGGTGGTTTTTCCGGTAGAGTACTGACCCACCAGGAGGACCATGGGCTTGTTGTCGAAGTCGGCATCTTCGAGAGCAGGAGAGTGGAAGTCGTGGAATCGATACGTGTCCTCCAGCGGGAACAGTTTGGTCCTGTAAAGCCGTCGCAGCCCCTCCGACACGTTCTGAAACAGCTCAGGATCCTTCTTCAAGTTTTTTCTGAACATGGTTACTGTTTTTTGGCCTTGGTTGACACAACTGTGTCAGTCTACCCTTGAATAAGTATCTGGTTTAGTGGTGTGGATCTCTCACACCGTCAAGAGAGTAGCTGCCTGCTGGAGTGAAGCAACGGCTGGGCGAGGTTTTGGAAGTTTTTGTCCCCACCCTCCTCTTCGCTAGCTAGTCACACACTACGACTCACTCATTTAGGGACGACTCTCTCTTTATCTGACGTTAGCTAACGTAAAATAGCCAACTACACTCCACTATAAATACTTAGGTTAGCTCTAGGTAGCTATATATAGTGTACTGCTACACAAATGTGACCGTACAACCGTTACACCTCATCTAAACGGTTAGCTAACTCACTTAGCAACACGCTGTCAGTTAGTGAACCCCACCAAAGAAGGCTGGCACACAGATACCGGAAACATAACCTTTTTTCACAATAAAAGCCTCAACAATGACAGCCAGTGTAGTCTCCAATATAGTTTATATTCGTGTATGTTTATGCTCCCCAACTTTAAATTCCACAATTGATCAGAATTGTCTTTATTTGCACAATCCTTCACGTTAAAATAGTCACAATGTTTCATTCATTTTCAGCGTTGTTTGTATTTTACTGTGTATTTTTCACCATTTTCAGTTTGGGAGTTTCTGTTTTGAGCCTCAGAAAAGTTTATATTCTGACACCGAATAGCTCTATTGTTTCGTGGGTTTCAACAGAATAACACACATGACCTTTTATTATAGTAAGATAAAAATACATATATCCATTTTTTGTCTTAACATAAACATCCTCTCACAAATATTCTATTCTGTACCTGTCTTTTATGGTGCCATTATGTCAGTATGACATCGTTATATATTTCATTTGTTTCTGATATACTATGTCTTGACCTATAGCCTATGGACATTTATTGACAGCATTCATGCACTAATGCTAGTGAAACTTCCAGTAATGTTTTAAGATATTATGTCACTTTCACATACATATGTGGTTTTGGGTTTAATTTCAAATTGCTATATATAGTTGAACACAGATATGGTCACAAAGAGACCTACATTCATTTTCAGTTTTGTTTTCACTTTGCAGGAAAAAGTGTTCCTTCTATTCATGGTGTATGTATTTTTGATTTTGATTTTGATTTCAGACAGCTACTTTATATGGATTGCACACACATAAAGCACTCTCTCTCTCTCTCTCTCTCTCTCACACTCTCTCACACACACACACACACACACACACACACACACACACACACACACAATAATGATAATGATAAGGTGAGGTGTTTGTGTTTTCTCTGTACAAACAGCACAATAAAGAAACAGAAAGACAGGTATACAGGATTTAAGGGGTCAATAAAATTTTATTGAAAAGAGCAACCTGCACAGAAATAAGCATAAAAATGGCACAGAATGGAAAAACAACAAATATAATAGACGTTAATGTACACAACCCATTAACTTTTGGAAGTCACATGTGTGAACTGTAAGCTACAGAGAGTCCCAGCAGTTTTCCGATGACAAGAGGTGTCCCTCCACAGATAACAGCAGCTCCACTGGAAGCCAGAGTTTTTCCATATGGAGATGCTGTTACAGCTGGTGAGACCCACAGAAACAGTACAGCTAACGGCGCATGCAGATCATGAGAACATGGTGGTGGTCCTATTCATTTCACCACAATATTGGTTGTATAGTTTTCTGCTGACTTCTACTATTCAATGAGACAAATTGCTGGAGGTTACTTTAATTGTTTAGAAATATAGCCTATATTAAGTGAGCAAAAACTGTTTTTTTCCCAGATGTGATTATACTAATTTAACAATTTAAAATGCACATTAAACACGCTCCTCTGGCCTTTGACATGTGTGTTGTATGGATTGTGAATTGTTCAAGTCCCCAGCTGAGGCTACAACCAGATGATTGTTACAATACCCTTAAACTGTCGGATTGCATCAGGGGTTCAAAGATAAGAATTTCATATTGCAACATATTTGAGATACATGACACCATGTGAAGAATCACACATATGAAGTAATGCTGCCCTCTTTTGGTTGGGCTTAACTCACAATAAGAAACAAAATCCTTTTACTGCATACTTTGTTATCTGGGCCCTTGTGTGATAAAACCACCCACACCTAATAAAAATATCCTCCACCATAGCCTTATGTCTCCTGATCTTGGTTTTTACTGTTTCTGAGAAACATGCGACCCTTATGACACCAATAAAATCATTCATTCACTCAATCAAAGTGTGCTAGGAGTCAGGAGAGAGTGCCGTCCCAGTGAATGAATTTTAGCCTTTAGTCCAATTGTAACATTTTTTATCTTTTATGTATAGGCATTGATATGGGTTTGAACACAAGTTGTAAACACGAGTGTGCATTTTTTCCTTGTGTGCATCTCCTCTACTTAGTTCCCCACAATCTCTCTTAACTTATCCCAAATGAGCTTTGACCCTTAACGCTCTCCTTCCATAAAAAAAAAACAGGGCTGTAAAGCAATTTAAGGGTAGCCTAAATAGACCTTCACCCCTATTATCTCCTTCAACTTTGCAGACTCAGCTTTTTACTGGACAAATCCACTATGAAAGTGTTATCAGAGAATCTGTGAATCTCAGCACTCAAATGTGAATAAATGATGAAAGCACATTAATTTCAAGTCTTGCCAGAGAATCTGATCTGGTCAATGCTTTGACAGAAAATCAAGTTTGAGAAGAAGTACCATATTTTTATCATGCAGGCTTGACTCAATACTACTGGACATCTTCACTCTCACCCTGTTGACAAGAGTTAGGGTAACTTCAGAGTCAAAATCTACAGATTATATTTCAGTCAGTCTTAAGATTCCCCCTGAAAACAGTTGGTTGAGACAGATATAAGAGGTACAAGGATTTTAATTCTGTCTGTGCTAATAATCATTGCATGGTAATGCATGGTAAACACAATCAATTTAACTTAATTTACAGAATGAACCAATGATTTCATCAGGAGCTTTTTACCATTTTTTGAATATCTATGTCTTTGCAGCCATTTGGTTTACTTCACATGAGGTTGCAAATTTGCCCATAGGATGATCAGTTATTGACTTTTCACTGATCAGAGAACATGAATGCACTTCCAGTGACTAGTTGATTGTATGATGAAATATAAAAGCTTCTTTGATAGCTAATTTTTAGTTCATTAGCCACATTAAAATGTAGTATATAAAGGGTTCATACTCACCAAGTAAAAACGGCAAATGAGGCTCAATTCAGTCATTCATTCAAAAATGGAGAACAGAAATAACCACATGAAAGTGCGAGGAAAAGCAAGCCAAACAAATAAATGGTAAGCACGAGAGAAAAACAGCTAGTGGGTGAGCTTTTAAAAGAGGAGGGAAGTCAGTGAAGTGAGCAGGCTGAGACAGAAGTCTGTGAGTAATGGTGGACTCGTGGATGAGGGCTGCTTAAGACTGCGTGGGGGAGAGAATAAAATTAATCATTACACTTACTGTAAATATGTAACAGACCCAACCTGCTCATAAAAGTCAGCAAATTGCATTGTGTTTAAACACCCACAGACACATGAGGATGGCATCCAATCATGCAAGATGAAGAGCAGCCAATGAGAGACACCATCCATCAGAGCTCGAAGCACTTCAAACATCCTCCTCATACTTTCATTCAGTGTGTCATATCTTCCTCCTGCTACTGTCACATTTTCCAAAATTAGATAAAGACATACTTCTTACCAAATGAAAGAATGAAGTCTTGGGCAGAAGTTTTGTATTCATTATATATTCATATCTTATCTCATTACGGAGCTGTAGACTGTTGAATAGAGAGTGTGCACTTGTGACAATTTGCCCCATCGGCAGGTAAATTGTCACACTACATAGGGTAAGTTGTCACACTGGATTATCAAACAGTTAGAACACTTAATTGTGAATACTGATTTCAATTTCAAATTGTAACCAGAACTAAAAGTAAAATCAATCAACAATCAAGCCTAGAGAATTTGGAAAATAAATAATTTAATTCAAAACAAAAATGTTGGCAGAGCACACATTAAGTGGGACAACCTCTTTGAACTTTAAAATCAAACGTTCTCTGGAGTGCAAATAGATCTATGGTAATTCAATGTAATGCTGCAGATAACTTGCTTAAATGTATAACTTCTTAACTAAACAGATGTGGTGTTTAAACACACTAATGCAACAATGTACATTTTTGTACGACGTACATATGCATCTGACTAATCAGACATGTGTTTAGAGTCACAGATTTGGCACACATAAATTGCCTGGCCTGAGGTGCAAGCATCGCAGGCCCATTTTTTGCACTTCACACACTTAAATCAAGTCTTCTTTCGAATACTGCATGAAAATGGCTCCACATAGATGAGGCCAAAAGAGATGTCAGCAGTTTATGTCAGAATCCTTAGGTGTACTTCTGATTGATTTGTTCTTCAACTTCACCTGCCTGACTGCCTTTAACATTATGTCAGGTGGTGTACTGCCATTCTCTGTCTTCTGTTGATAATTTTCTTCCTTCCCTCAAAAACACATTCCTCTTTGCAATTACAAGCTTATTTCTCTATAACCCTTGTTGCCTAACTAAATTAAATGGATCATGTAGTGTGTGTGTTTGTATCTACTAACATACTACATGCCTACGGTATAAGACCGTATATACTCTGTCATGAATTCAGTCTTGTCCAGGCATATGGCTGCTGCAGTAAACTACAGAGTAAAATATTCTATCTACAGTATCATTTAATACTAGTGTCAGAGGTAATTACACAATTTCACATAGTTTTTTGAGCATGGTCCATGTATTATTTGTACTGGGGCAAGTAATCACATGTGACAACTTGCCCCAAACTGACATGTGTGCTAATGTTGGCTAAATCTCAAGGTCAGCTTAACATAGCACTTCAGCTGAAGTATCAAAAGACACATTATTGTCTCCTCTACTTTGTGCAAAGTTATCATTTTGAACATTCATACCTAATAAGGTTGGAATACATAAAATGTAAAGTGCAAATGTTTTACTTTTGAAGCAAAAAATTATAAAATTAAATAAAATCAGAATAGAGGGACCTTGACCACATGTGAACAGGAAGTTGTACATAGAAAAAGAAGTCACACAAAATGGCTATTTGATTTTTTACATAGAGCCTCTAGTGTTGGAGTTATGAGCAGTGTGACAACTTACACACGCTCTCCCTTACTCAGTTTACTTACACTGCTGAATAAAATCATTCTTAATATTTGTACTCCATTTCAGCAGAGTTACAGGTGCAAGAACAAGTGAGTTTCCACGAAAAATACCTGAATATTGTCAAGTTCCATTAGATAGGATTTGGTGGGTGTCAGACAGTTGCCTACATACATTATAGACTGCAGTCAGAGTTTGTAGAGTTTTAGGATGTTAGTAATATGAGACTAATTCACATCAGAGATGAACCTATGAAAGCTTGTATTTAAAGTAGGTGGAAGTTGGAAGTATTTAGATTTAAAGGTGAAGGTGATGACACAAGAACAGAGGGGTCTGTAGTTGTTTGTTGAATAAATTAAATATCTGAAATTCTTCCTGCAACACTATGGATGACAGTTTTCGTTAAACCTCAAAGAAAAGAGATTCTAAAATAGCACTGAAGAGCACGGGGAAAAAATCGCTATTCTCATCCTGCTCTGTTTGACCTATGTAGGTTCCCGTTCTGTTGAAGCGGTGTTGACTGACGTGTGAGTAGCTAACTAACGTTGTCTCCATTAGTATATTATCTGATATTAACTCTGTGATAAATAAAATAACATGTCTTTGTGCCTTTACATATAACATACAAACAGCCATTAATAGCTAAAGCGACGGAGAGCTTATGAGAGACCCGGGTCGTTTTTAATCTTGTTAGCCAGTGAGGCTACCCAGCTAGTTTGGAAGCTAATTTGAACGTTAGCCACATTAATGCTAATTTTGGCACTCAGCATAACCAGCACAACGAGACGTGTGATATAACTTACAGCTACAACTAGCGAGCAGGGGTACACAAGTATTGTGTCAGGCTGCCAGGGAAGGAAAATGTAATGTTTGTTCACGTAGTATTATGTTCTGACTTGAATTGTTTTTGTAGCTCATTGACACAGAACTGAGCAAAATAATGTATTGTCTTTAGATAGTAATTTAAGTTTGCTAGGAGCGTGTTGGGTCCATTACCTTCTGTTAACAGCAGTGTAACATGATGTAAAAAGTCGATGAATCGCGTGTTAATGTACTGGAATGCATCTGTTTCAGGTGAAAATGGCAGAGCTAACAACACTAGAGAGCCTGCTGGAGATGGGCTTTGAAAGAAACAGAGCGTGAGTGAAACCAAAACTGGATCCTGATAAAAAAGAAAAATGAAGTTCCTAGATTTGAGACTGCTTTCACGGCTTTCAAAAACTGTTTTACATTATAGTGAGCCTGTGCGTCTCTTATCTCATGTTTTCAGGGAGAAGGCCGTGGCCAACACAGGGAACCAGGGCATAGAACAAGCCATGGACTGGTGAGCCTGAAACACACACAGACACGAACATACTAGTGTTGAACTGCCTGGGTGGACATCTGTCATCATTGAACGTCACTGCTACAGTCAAGCTTGCCCCACTCTGTGGTACTGATTGCCCCAGCATATTCTGGATTCTGTTAACCAACAGGAGCACTTATCTTTCCTGTGCGATGCGCTTTCCTCAGGTTAATGGAACATGAGAATGACCCAGATATTGATGAGCCTTACGTGCCGCCTGTGGGGAACGTCCTGGGAGGAGAAGCAGACAGCCAGCCTACCGCAGAACAACCAACACTAGCAGACACCGCTGAAGGTCAGGGCGTCTTGTGCTTTTTGGGGGCTGGAAAGGCTCTGTCTCGCAATATAATGATGTATACCATGAGACAGTATAAATCTATCTGTCTTTAAATATTCTGACAAAACGTTTATACCATTGTAGCTCTCCCTTTGCTATCTGAGCATATTAGGACATTGTGGGGCAATATTGTTTTCAGTATGATTTTGGCATGACATTTTTTTATTTTTTCAGGTATTTAATTCACATGCCTCTGGGAGCGATACATCTATAAACAGTTTCTTAATGTGTGTGTGTGTGTGTGTATATATATATATATTCATTCTGATGTACAGTTTTTGGAAAAAAAAAAAATATATATGAAATTGTATATTACGTTTTTATATATATAAAAACATAATATACAATTTCATGTAATGTGACAAAAGTATTTTATCCATACGGCCCACTCTTATAGTCACTTGTTCAATAGCATGCATTTTCCATCTATAAATTAAGAGGCAATTGTTGTTCATTTACACTGATTATATCGGTTGGTTAGTTTCTGTCTTTTTTTCCTCTGTGTATTGTTTTTTTCTCCAGTTTTTGCTTTCTCTTCTCATTGTCATTAGCTCCACCAAGGAGGTTCAAGTGGTCGGTTCATTTTGTTTGTTTCCCTGTTAGTGTTTGTGCTGGAGGTTTTCTGTGTCCATACTGAGCATTTAAGGTTTGTGGTGTTAGGTGTGTAGGTTAGGCAAGCCTGTTATGTCAGCATGCAACTTTAATTATTGGTTGGCTTTTTTTTATTTTTCTTTCAATACCACACAGTGCGTGCATATCTGTTTATCTCTTTCTTTCACTTTCTCATGTGCGTTTGTTTTGGCTTCAGGGACAGCGGGTGGAGACAGCAGCAGTGCAAAGAGGCCAATGACAGAGGAGGAGAGACTTGAGCAAGTTAGAAGGTCAGAGTGCACACCTTATAGACACCATCCCTCCAGTACTGTATGTGCAACACACAGCTTCTTCTCCTTACATAACAAGGTTACTGTACTACACTTGGATATAGCTGAAAATATCTGTGACCATTAGTTTGGTGTTTGTAGCCAAACGTAATGTGGAAATCGTCCTGTTAGAGAGACTGACCTCTTCAATGTGTAAGCAAGGCAAAAATGTGTTTGCCGTCTGTTTTTCAGGCTAGAGGAGCTGATGCGGGTGAAGCAGGCGGAGAGAAGAGAGCGAGAGCGGGAAGAAGAGTTGGAGCGGGAGAAGCAGCGGAGGAGACAGGGCCAAGAGCTGCAGCAGATTCGCCAAAAGTTACAGGACGATGACATGAAAAAACTTGCGGAGCAGCGCAGGAGAGAGAAGATGGAGGACAAACTGGCGAGGTACAGTATTCATTATAACACATTTATTCAGATAGTGATGTTTAAGAATTTGCCCTGGGACTTACAGTAATTATCATTTTTGACCAGGGAAAAATGATGTACCTAAACATCCAGAGACATTGTCCACTATTTTTCTTTTCCTAAAAACATTTACTTCCCTCTGAAATGTATTCCAAGGAGGCTGAAGGTAGAACTTTTACACAAGATACACATTACAAGCCTGATAATCAGACTGAAATGCAATTGTAACTCTACTTCATTATTCTTTATGAATCAGGGTAGCAGATGATGGTATAAAATGCTAATTAATGATAAATCATTGTGTTGCTTTATTCCTGTCAGGCAAAGGGTTAAAGATAAGATAGCACGAGACAGGGAGGAGAGAGCACAAAAGGTAACACAATCACTGGTACAGTTACTTGTCCTATTAAAGTTTCCTTTTTATCCTGTTCCCTTCATCTTTCTTTTTATTACCACTTCTGCTGGAACTAACAACAACTTACATGATTGTTTTTTTCATTTTACCTGATCTAGTTTGGAGGCGGTGGGCCGCCAAGCACGGCCGCATCGTCCCAACCTGCCCAGCCCAGCCCCTCGTCACCCACCAGCCACGGCCCTCCACCCACTAAGAAGGAGTATGATGAGTCCAGGATACAGGTACAGCTTCAGTTACACTCATACATCCACACACTGAAGCACAGAGCACTCATTGCAGATTAATGTTTAGCATCCTTTGTTGTCTGTCACAAACTTGTGTATCAAAATAGCACAGTAAATAGACCTAAAAGATATTCAAGACCCATCTCTAGTTTAGATGTATTTTCAATATGAGACATTAAGTTCAACTGTATCCATTATTTATATTTTATAAAATATGCAGTTTTGGCATGAAATGATCAAATGTAAAGATGGCCAAAAACCCCTCTCTCCTTCATCCTTTCCCTCCTCCATCGCACCTCCCCCCACGTGCTATTTCCTTGCTCTTCCACTTCTTTGCTGTAAAAGGTACGTCTGCTGGACGGCTCGACCATCACGGCAGTCTTCAAGGCTCAGGAGCCGCTGGCGGCAGTGCGTGTCTACGTGCAGATGAACAGCAACACACCTGAGGGTCAGGAAGTCGCGCTGCTGTCGCCCTACCCACGTCATGAATACACAGAACTGGACATGGAGAAGCCCCTCAAAGAACTAGGTGAGCAATGGGCTGGAAACTACGCTTGATTATAGATCACATTACTGTATTATACATACTTTAACTTATTCTCAGTGTATTTGTTTTACCTTCTGTATGGACCGAAAACTGATCATTCAGCAGCTGTATCTGGCTTTTTTCATGACTTTCAACTTTTTTTCTTTTTAGGTTTGGTGCCTTCAGCTGTGCTGGTTGTTACCAAAAAGTGAGATCAAGATTGGATCTGCTCTGTGAGCCTACCTCACCACTTCCACTGGATCAACACGAGACCTGAATGATCCGAGAAGAGCCCCCACCTTTTTAGTATCACTCAATAAGCCAGCTAACTTAACTAAAGCAGAGAGATGCAGTTTGAGACTGTCTTCACATTGTGTATAGCTACTTTTAGGTTTTGGAGATGTGAAAATGAAAAAAACAAACAGTATGGTTAACTCACTGAATGAGATGCCTTATTTCATCCTGGCCTTGATTGATTACATTTGATATAGTTTGGTTTGTGTGCAGTGAGATGGATATTGACTTTTACTTATTCAAGAACAAATTGAAGATAGCTGGCTTCTGATGGGATACTGCTTCATGGTCTTTAGAACACAATTATAAAAAACGAAAGAAAACAATTCTTCCATTTTAACGTGATCCTTGCAAAGTACCACACAAGACCTACTCAATTGGTTCTGAAAGGGCCTTTCATTTAATCCGCACGATCTTCCTGATTTTGTGACATTCTACTTTGCTAGTTTTTTTTATAAGTTAAAATATATTGACTGTTATGTTTGCATAATCACCAAGAATCTACTTAAAATAAAGCTGACTCATATGTAAAAATGAGTTTTTTTTTTTCTTGCCATGAAAACACCAAAACCAACAATAAACTGATTCTGTTAATGTAGCTAAAGCCTGATATGTTGTGTGCCATAGACCACCGTTGTTGCCCAAAATATCACAACTACAACAACGCTGTTTTAGGAAATTATGTAGCTTATTATATATTTGTGACCCATTTTTACAGGTTTGTCTTCAGTAGGAACAAAATGAGCTTGGGGTTACGGAAATGCTGCGTTCCAGACAACTCGGAAGTTATCGATCTCAAAATAGAAAAAGTACTATGAACCCCGCTTGTGAATTCTGAGAAAAAAATATCTACCCTCACTTCACGAGTAGCAGCTGAATGACGTCAACCAACAATGGCAGCTCCCATGGAAGCACACCTAAATGGTAAACTATAAACTAAAAGGCAACAAAGTACATTTGCTTGTATTTTATTAAAATAGAACATCCTATCATGTATTGTAAAATCTTTTCTGCATGTAAACTGATGTACAAATATGTTGCCAATGTTATAACCTTGGTAACCTACACCATAATAAACTTAATTCTCATCATAATGGAAAGTTATGTGACACGGTTAGTTTCAGGCATTTTATTGAACCGTGTAAAAGTGGAATTGGCCAAAGACTATCAAGCATCTACAGTACACCTGTTCAGGACTGCCCACTGGATTTTTTTAAAAAGTAGTAAACTGCAACGCCAGGACACGCTCAGGGGACATTTTGACACGTCACATTAGGAAAAGCACAGGTGTAAATAATGAAATGGCTGCTTCAGTTTCACAATCCTGGAATTATCCATGCTGGCTTACTGTCACACTCCCATCACTTACTGGGACAACTGAAGAGAAGAGAGCCGTCGTTAATGTTAGGAAGACTTGAGCTCTTCCTGCTACGACATGTCAAAATGTCTGCTGTGAGAAAGGCCTGACCAGGGCCCAAAACACTTGTGTATAATTGGACTGTTGCCAATGAGCGTTTAAGACGAAAATGTGAGCACTTGCCCAATTATGTGAGTTTAATGGACTTTTATTCCCAGGTGGTAGCACCCTAAAGGACTTCCAAGTTTTAATATGAAAGGGAACAAGTAGAGCCGGGTTCTTAATTTGATATTCAAGATGACTGCAGCCTCTGAAAGCTGCTGGCTATGCGACTCTCGCACTAACACTAGCTGATCCTGTGTCAATGAGATTCTCTTAAAATTCCTTCTAATGTGAGACTAGAGGCAATGCAGTGATGAACAGAAAACGCTGCTGCAGATATGAGCAGGACAGAGGCCAAGAGTTTTATAATTAATGAGTGTGACAGTTGATTATTTCTCCCCTCATTATGGAAGGAAGAGCAAAAGACACACAACACAAAACGGCTCTGTTGTGACACACTATAAAACACCTTTATATACATTAGAAAAAACAACAAATAGCCTACTCTGGAATGGTACAAAATGTCTGCTGTAAAGTTGGATAGACTGGATGACTTTAAAACTGGAGCAAAGGGGTTGGCTTGCAAACAAATATAAAAATATTTCTGATTAAAATGGAGAGACACTGATGTACTGGGCTTCACCGATTCCTTTCATCATCTTTCCACCTGTCCCTCAGAACCAACACTGAAATGACAGGACATGTTGAAAAGAGCTCAACTGCAGTCCCTTATTAAAACAAATCCAGGACAGCGAAGAAACGCAGAGCGAGGACGGAGAGGAAGTGATGCTGGGATATTATTTCAGCAGGTGGACCAGCAGGACTGGGTATTACAGTTTGCTGGTCAGCTGAGAGGCTACCCAGGGTC
Organism: Micropterus dolomieu; assembly: GCF_021292245.1. NCBI lineage: Eukaryota > Metazoa > Chordata > Actinopteri > Centrarchiformes > Centrarchidae > Micropterus > Micropterus dolomieu. Next base: position 19,084,843 of record NC_060168.1, read on the forward strand.
AAACAGCTTCCTGTGGCCTTTTTGGTGTCACAGTCACTGCTGCCCTCTCTAGCTGGGAGGGTAGTAGCCCTGGTTGTAGTTCCAGGTGTTCTGGTAGCCATAGCTGCCGTACTGTGGTTGCTGGAAAAGAATCACAACAAACAGGTAATAATTTTGCTTTGTTTTGTAATTTTATACTTTACCATAGTACACCCTACCTTTACTATAGCATCAGTTTACTTTACATTAAACAATTTTATTACGTATTTGGACCTCAATAAAACCCACTATGCAAAGGTAATTTAACTGCCTTTAAATCATTAGAGCCATATTGGTTCATATATGGATTTCCAAAATTTTTCATCTAAAACAATCATCTTCTATTAAAAAACATTTGCTGTAAGTGTTTAAATCTCAAATCCTACCTGGTACCAGCTTCCGTAACCCCCGTAGCCAGCCTGTGCGCTCATGTCGGCGCCCATTACGGGAGGAGGGGGTGTGGTGATGGGGACATGCGGCATGGTAGGTGGGACTTGTGCAGACACAGCAACAGCAGATCCGTCGTCACTTTTGCTCAGCGTCTCTGAGTCATCGTCCCTTAAAAAAAAAAAAAAAATTATATATATTTATATTTCAGTGCAGATTTTATTTACACAGCATAAAAAAATAAAAAAACATCAATGCAGATTTCAAGGGTTTTTTTGTCTTAAAATGATTATCTCGGTTAGGGGACATAAACCATTGTCACTAAGGCAGATGGCACTAGTATCAATGAGATGATGTTGATGTTGTTGTTGACGGATGTCAAAAATAAACTTATTTTACACTGCTGGCAGATTTAATTGAATGAAGAAAAAAAGTGATTCTAAGATTTAATAATAGACAAAAAGTCTGTTAAGATTGAGATTTTTCATTCCTCTCATTATAATAGAAGCGAGCATGATGTTCCCAGGCTACAAAGCTAACGTGTACATACATTAAACACATGAATGAGTTATTGGATGTATGTTGCTATCATTACAATTACAGATGTGTTAATTGATTATTTTGTGACAACAAGGGGATCAAACAAAATACTACTTGTGACACCATAGCAACCATAAGCTATTTTATGTTATGAAAAATAAATGTTCCTTCTGAACTTGATCAATTTAACTTTGAGTTGGTTGCTTCTTCCCCTCTCACCTGTTCTCTGCTCCTCTCTTTGTTCCACCCAGCTCCTTCAGCAGTTTCTGGTGCTCTTCATAGACAGACAGCACGCTGCAGAGGACAGACAGGTCAGGTAAGACAATGACCAACAGTAAGATGATTATGTTTAGGTACCATCAGGGTTTACGTAACCAATTGGATTTTAAATATTTATAATAAGACTTCTGTTGAACTCTGACCTCTGGATAGAGTTGCTGTAGTCCTCGGCAAACTGCAGGCCTCTCTGTGAGAAGAGGATCTTGGTGTGCGGGTCGAGGGGGGCTGCCAGGGCTCGTGTCACGCACTCCTGCACCGCCTCTGCTGAGGTGTCCCCCGACACCTCCAGCTCCAACAGGTTCATGTGCAGTTTATCATTATCCTGAGGGAGGACACATGGAGAGACGGAGGCAAGTAAAAGTAGAGTTACAACATGCCTTATGTACAGGTGCTGGTCATATAATTAGAATATCATCAAAAAGTTGATTTCTTTCAGTAATTCCATTCAAAAAGTGAAACTTGGATATTATATTCATTCATTACACAGACTGATATATTTCAAATGTTTATTTCATTTAATTGTGATGATTAAAACTGACAACTAATACTAACTAAGACCAATACAAAAAAAGGATTTTTAGAAATGTTGGCCAACTGAAAAGTATGAACATGAAAAGTATGAGCATGTACAGCACTCAATACTTAGTTGGGGCTCCTTTTGCCTGAATTACTGCAGCAATGTGGCGTGGCATGGAGTCGATCAGTCTGTGGCACTGCTCAGGTGTTATGAGAGCCTAGGTTGCTCTGATAGTGGCCTTCAGCTCTTCTGCATTGTTGGGTCTGGCGTATCGCATCTTCCTCTTCACAATACCCCATAGATTTTCTATAGTGTTATGGTCAGGTGAGTTTGCTGGCCAATTAAGAACAGGGATACCTTGGTCCTTAAACCAGGTACTGGTAGCTTTGGCACTGTGTGCAGGTGCCAAGTCCTGTTGGAAAATGAAATCTGGATCTCCATAAAGTTGGTCAGCAGC